>NC_038252.2:33760758-33838258 GCF_000004515.6 Glycine max
TGGTTTGTGACTATATTTATCATATAAAGGAAAATGAAGTATATATACGAAGACTAAAATATTGTTACCAGCTATCGTCTGTGACGCCACTTGAAAACTTTCACTGCTACCATGACATAAATAGCGTCTGATAAATTGCTTATGAACTTGAAATAAGCATGTCTCCAAGAACGATTCATTAAGATTGAGCCAAAAACGCCCCAAAAGCTTATAACAAATCCAATTGCCATACTCATGTAAAATTCACGGGTGAAAAGCAAATTTTCATCTTCAGGAAGTTTAACAATTGGTTCCTGTGCAGGCTTCCCATCAATACACAATTTCTCTAGTGGCGGTCCACAAAGATCAAGATTATCTTCATAACATGAGGCATTGAAACTCTGTAATTGTGTACCAGTTGGAATTTCTCCAGATAGATTGTTATGTGACAAATCTAACACGCCGAGTCGATCAATTTGAGTAAGACTCCATGGAATTGAACCAATTAGATGGTTTCTTGACAAATCAAGAAAGTCAAGTAATGTTAACTTTCCAATATTTGAAGGAATCGCTCCGGTCAAATGGTTTCTTGATAAATTCAATGAAACCAATCCAAATAAATCCTCTATTTCCAGTGGAATTTCTCCAGAAAAGTGATTGCTTGAGAGATCAATGCTTTTTAAAAGTAGTAACACATTATTTTTGAACATTTGTTCTGAACCTTTCCACATCAAGAGTGCATTCAAATCATATGTATAATAATAATAAATGCCAATGGTATTGACAAGATATGAATGACCTTGATAATCTCTTGAAGATGTCTTTTGAGTCATTGAAGTAAAATTTTTTATGCATTTAGGAATTTGCCCAGACATGCGGTTTAGTGACACATCCAAGAGTTGAATGTCACTTAGGTAGCAAATTTGCAATGGTAAACTTCCATGGAAATTATTTCTTCCCAAACTTAAAAATTGCAACTCTTGTAATTCGCTCCCAATCCAAGCAGGGATAAGCCCTGATAATCTGTTTTCTGAAATATCTAGCATTACTAGATTTGTACAACTCCTCAAGGAGATAGGTATCTCATCTGTTAAGTTGTTGTTTCTCAATAGCAATGCTTGAAGATGAAGAAGAGATCCCATGGATGTGGGTATCCTTCCTGAAAAATTATTGTGACTTAAGTCCAAATAAGTTAATGACTTGAAATGGCTCCAACAGTCCGGAATTTTTCCAGAGAAATGATTATTTGAAAGGTCTAATTCGTACAAAGTTTCAACTTTAACATTCACACATAAAAATGAAAGAGAATCTGAGAATTTATTTTTGGATAAATCAAGAAATACGAAACCTCGCAGAAATGGTGGAACAGGGCCATCAAATTGATTTGATCCAAGAATTAGGGAATGTTGAATATTCCTTATTGGAAAATTTGGAATTATACCATGGAGATTATTGTATGAAATATTCATTGAAATCAATTCTCGGAATGCTAAATTAGCCCAAAACCACTTTGGAACCATATCTGCTATTCCAGCATTTGAAATGTCAATACCCTGAAATTGATTTTGTGTCTCCAACCATTTGGGAAATACTGGACCTAGCTTGCAAGATCGCAATCCTATGAAGCGCAACTGAAATGGTGGGACCCAATTTTGGCTAAATGCCAAGGTCACTAAAGAGTTGTCAGATAACTCCAAGTGGTCTAACTTAGACATATTAGCGAAATGATAGTCAGTGAGCACACCCTTCAAGGAATTTGATTGCATATCTAGTCTCTCCAGTTGAGGTGGAAATTTAATATCTTTAGGAATCTCTCCATTTAGCTTGTTTCCCTCAAGATATAATCCTCTTAAAGATGAGAATATTGAAAGGTCAGGAAGCGTACCATTGATTTGATTCATGCTTAGATATAATCGTTCCAATGAATATCTAGCACATCCAGACAAGTGATGGATTATCATTGGAAACTCTTCACTCAAGCTATTATTAGGCATGTGCAATGAGCGCAAAGCACATGCATCCCCAAATGATTTGTGAATTCCACCTTCTAAAGAGTTTGATCCAATTGACAAAGACTCTAACAGAGATGGCAATTTGGTACTCTCTGGAATTTTTCCATTTAATTGATTTCGTGAAAGACCCAATGTTTTCAAGGCAGAGAATATTGAAAGGTCAGAAAGCGTACCATTGATTTGATTTCCTCCTATGTTCAATTCTTGCAGCGAGAATCTGGCACACCCAGACAATTGATGAATTATCACCGAAAGCTCTTTATTCAAATTGTTACCAGACATATCCAGTGATCTCAAAGCACATGAGTTCCCAAATGATTTGGGAATTCCACCTTCTAAAGAGTTTGATTGGATTGACAGAGATTCCAAATGAAACGGTAAGCGGATGCCTTCAGGTATCTTTCCCCTTAATTGATTTTGATCAAGAAACAATGATTTTAGAGATGAGAATACTGAAAGGTCGGGTAAAGAGCCAGTGATTTGATTATCTGACAAATCCAAATCTTGTAATGAGTGTTTAACACAACCACTAGACAAATTATGAAGGATTGATGGAAGGTCTTCAGTCAAATGGTTTGCTGGCATGTATAAAGAATGTAAGGTGCATATATTCGCGAAGGATTTGAAATCGTCAGCCTTGAATATATTATATGAGAGGTCGAGGTGCTCAAGAGAATTCATTACACGGCCAAAATGGTTTGATGTGGAACCCTCCAAGAGGTTATAACTAAGGTCAAGCTCAACAAGGTTGGAAGTGACGTTGGACAGCCACTGGAGTATCATTGATGACGTGAGGCTGTTGAAGGAAAGATCAAGGACGGAAAGGGAACTAGAAAAATTGAATTTAGAGGGCCTCAATGGAAGGATAAACTGATCGGGAAGGCTACATTCACTTAAACTCAGTTCTCTAAGTTTTGGTAGCTTGGCAATCATTTGGAGGAAGCTATGAGAAGTGTTGAGATTAGGCATCTGTAACACGGAAAGATGGGTTAAAGAAATGAGATTAGACAGCCTATGATCTCCATCGTCAATTTTGAGAGCACCGCCTCCAAGATAAAGCTTCTGCAAATTTGAAAGGTTCCCAAGTTGGGACGGTATACTTCCTTCAAAAGAATTGTAGCTGAGATCAAGATGCAGCAACTGGGAGAGATTTCCAATTTGAGAGGGTATATTTCCTTCAAAATGATTGGCGCTGAGATCAAGATGCTGCAACTGGGAGAGATTTCCAAGTTGACGAGGGATTGAACCCTCCAGAGAATTCAAAGCAAGATTTAAGTATTTCAAATGAGAAAGAGAGCCAAACTGAGTTGGAATTTTTCCGCCAAAACGACAATATTCCAGATCAAGGTATCTCAAGTTGGTGAGAGAACCAAGAAACTCTGGGATTCCTCTGCCTTGAAAAGAATTCCAACTGAGGTTTAAATACTTTAATTGTTGCAACTCCATCAACGACTTGTGGATCTCTCCGCTCATATAATTAAACTCACCACCGTGAAGGTCGAGCATTAGAACATGGGCGGTGAGGTTAGTGCAGCGAATCCCTTGCCATTGGCAGCAATCAGAAGTGGTCCAAGAAGAGAGCATGCCATAGGGATCCAGAAGTGCAGCCTTGAATTGGAGGAGTGCTTCCCTCTCAGTCTGAATGCACATAATATGGTCTTGAGCAGAAACAACAACCTGAAACATCATTAATATTATTATGCCTTCCATGAATTTCAAACCAACTGGAGTTTATTTTTTACTTTTAATAAATAACAGTAAAAAAAAGTTTTAGATATTCATACTTTTAATAAAAATGTGTGTATAACTTTTATTTTGTTATTTAAAAGTTAAAATAATTTGAATAGTCTAGGGGGTTAATTTAATTAGTTGGAAATTAATATAAATTTTTTTATATTATCTTTGATTTCAATAGATAAAAAAAATAAAGGAGAAGAAGGGGAGAATTGGATAAAAGAAAAATCTTAGCTTGGTATTTAATTTGCTGAAAAGATTTGAAGCATATAAACATGGTCGCTATGAAATGGGTTCGGCATACAACACTTTAGAAAAATAATTATTTTAAGGGAAATTTTTGAACGAAAACTTTCATCCAAATGCCATTGAATTTTTATTTTAATTTTAAAATAAATTTTGTTCCTAACTTCTCTTTTAAATATGTAACAATTTTATTAGTTCATATTATTTTTTTACAAACATTAACCAATAAAATTGGTATATATTTAAAAGAGAAGTTAGGAGAAAATTTATTTATTAGATAATATTATAAAATACTTCAAATATAATTGAATCCATTGACTTATATATTTTTAGCTTTCAGTTTTTAACTTTTCAACTTTCAAACTTTATAATTTCATCTACAATTTTAACTATCAATTAGCAATATTTTAAGTAATCGTCCAAAACACAACCTGAATCTATGGTGGCAAAAATTATGAGCAAGATTTTGTGCACTAATTACTTGACCCATATTTTGTTATGCATTTCGACCGAAAGATTTTCAGTTTAAAAATGCTAAAATGTACTTAACTAATGTAGTGTATATATATATATATATATATATATATATATATATATATATATATATATATATTATATTAGTAAAAGTGACTATCACTACACAACAATGGCACAATTGCTGCTATGTTCCCATTTTTCTTTTATTTTCCAATTTAATATTTAACCAATTAAATAAAAATAATGTAGCATTCTAAACGATATATATCAAGGGAAGACTTGGAAAAGTCTCCAGTCAAGAAGTTGCAAAAAAAAAGTTTTTTAAAAAAATTAAAAAGATTACTCATCCGTAACTTTTGCACTTTGTTTGGATTAGAGATGAAATAGAGAAAAATGAAAGAGAAAAAAAGATAGAAATAAAAGAGAAACAAGGTAGAGAATTTATATTGTTTAAATAGAAATAGTAAAAAAATGAGTGTTTTTTTTAGGAATCCTCCCATAAAATCAATATTGCTTCTCACAAAATCCTCCCATTTTACCACTGTTTTTGAGGAATCAATTTTTTTTTGGACCCCACTAAATTTGTTTTTACTTCATTTTCATTTCCATCCCATCTAAATCAAAAGTTCCCATTTCATTTTTTTTACCCCACTAAATTTGTTTTACTTCATTTTATTTTCAGTCCATCTAAACCAAAAGTTCCTCACTTCTTCCCAATTTATTTCCTTCCAAATGATCCTAGTGGAGGACTTCAAATTATATGTAATTGACATTAAAATCATAACGTGCTTGAAGTGGCATTCAAAGTAGGTTTAGTTGAAAAAAGTAACCATGTTCTTAACGAAGAAGAGGAAATTGGGTTTAAAAACATATACCATGCTTGAAGAGGACATTCAAATTTAAAGTTAATTAATCTATTTGTCCTAGATACTAATAGACCCATAAATGATTTTTTTATTATTAAATATATATATATATATATATATATATATATATATATATATATATATATATATATATATATATATATATATATATATGCTTTAAAAAAAGGAAGAAGAGAATATTGAGAAAAAAGAACTAAAATATTCAATAAATTAAAACAATTCAATTCCAATTAAATTCACACCAAAACCCAATACTTTCTATAATTTTTAAAATTCTTAATTGGCTATAATTTCATTATTCCTATACATCAATATATTAAATATCAAATATAAAATAAATTTCTTAATATCAATTTTATATTTGTCTTATATATCAACCAAAATATGTACTCCTTAATATAATAAAAAATTAATACTATGACACTTTCAAGGGATGACTTGAAAAAATATATCATCAATTTGTCATGAAAATAATGTATGATTGACAAATATAGCTAATAGAACTTAAAAAGAGTAATGACATTCAAAAATTGAAAAAAGCCACTATATTCTACTCTACACATAAAAAAGTGTATGCATGGTGTGAGCCTTTTTTGTGTGTGCGTACGGAGAGAGATTGAAAATAAAATTTATTGTATGTTTAAGTCGAAATGGATTATATTTGAATCTTAAGAGAAAGATCATTTTGAAGGTTAAAATGGGAAAAATGAAAATTATTGAATTAAGATTAAAAATAATATATCATTGAAATTATTGAATTAAAATTAAAAATAATATATATTGAGATTAAAACTTAATTATAAACATAGAATGTAATATTATTATTGTCTTTGTCTTTATTGTTGTTGTCATTATCCTTGTCATCACTATTTATGCCTTGTTGCCACTATCATATTTGATGGTTCAACATCTACATATATCATGATTCAACCTTGAAAACAAAAAATAAGGGGGCAAAACAAACGGTGCTTCAACCTCTAATTCAATCCGAAACATTATGAACCCAAAAAACAATGAACAAAACATAGGAGAATGATCTATTTTAAGAAGAAAAAAATGACAAAACTGTGAATAAAAATTTAAGGAAATTGAAATTCATTGAAATCAAATGAGATTTGAATTGCGATTTTCACAAATACATTCAAATGAGAAAACATGAACGAACCTGCAACATCATAAATATTATTATGGCTTGCATGTATTTGAAACGAACTGGATTCATGGTTGGCATTTTGGTGATTATGATCAGAAAGGCAAAGTGATTGATGAAATGAATCCACTGAATATGAGAATTAGAATGATACTGATGACTTTAGCACTACCAATAGGCATGCATATATATAACATCGGGATGGTTAATGGAAGTCACATTTCTCAACGGTTGGGCCACTCATAAATTCTTCCAAGTATGTAAAATATATTCAAATAATTTCTTTTGATGCAAATAGTCTGATTAGTTATGTTTATTTTATAATTATTTCTTTCCCGTTTTTTTTAATTATCAGCTCTTTTTATATTATTTATATTATACATGTTATATTCTATATATTTATGTTATAAATATAAAAGCAAAAGACGTAAGTATTATGACGTTTCTAAAATATAAACAAGTAACTAAAACTATGAATAATGGTAAAAATGTTGAAATATAAAAGTGTGTATAACTTTTATTTTGTTATTTAAAAGTTAAACGGATTTGGATAGCTAGGGGATTTAGTTTAGCTGGTTGAATAAGATTTATAAATTATTATATATCTTTTGTTATTATCTTTGATTCTTACGGATAAACAAAAGATAAAAAAGAAGAAATTGGATAAAAAAAGCTTGGTATTTAATTTGTTAAAGAGATTTGGAGCACGCATGCACGCTATGAGATGGGTTCGACACACAGCTAATTTCCAATCAGACCTCGTATTGGTGGTACTATAACACGTCTAAATAATAGTTAGGACTTCTGTGGTCATGTTTGCTTCTACCACAACTATTTTTAGAATAATTCAAACTTTTTAATTTCATCTAAAGTTTCAACTATCAATTAACAATATTTTAAGTAATTGACCTAAATACAACCTAAATCTATGGTGACAGCAAGATTTTGTCCACTAATTACTTGACCTATATTTTGTTACGCATTTTGACTAAATTGTTTTCAGTTTAAAGATGCTAAAATGTACTTAGGTTCCCACACAACAACAGCACAGTTCCTAGTTAAGTTCCCACTTTTCTTTTTATTTTTCAATTTAATATATAACCAAATAAATAAATAAAAAAGACTTAAAAATAATGTAACATTCTAAACCATATATATCAAGGGAGACTTGGAAAAGTCTCCAGTCAACAAGTCACATAAAGTTGATCGTATATAGTAATGCAATTTCATATTTAAAATAATTAGAAAATTAATAAGCACAAAATTTGTAATTTATGAAAGCAAAAAATAGCACTTTGAAAGAAAAAAAAACTTTTAAAAAGATTAACTCATCCGTTACTTTTGCACTTTATTTGGATTAGAGATGAAATAGAAAAAAATGAAAGAGAAAAAAAAAGATAGAAATAAGAGAGAAACGAAGTGGAAAATTTATCTATTTTTTTATAAATAAAAATGAAAAAAATGAGTGAATTTTATATTATTTAGGAATCCTCCCGTAAAATTAATATTACTTCAAACATAATCCTCCATTTCACCACTGTTTTTGAGGATTTTTTTTTTGGACTCCAATAAATTTATTTTTACTTCATTTTAATTTCCATCCCATCTAAACCAAAAGTTTCCATTTCATTTTCCTTCACTTCTTCCCAATTTATTTTCATCCAAATCATCCTAAACAAGTGCAGGACTTCAAATTATATGTAATTGACATTAAAATCATACCGTGCTTGAATTGGCATTCAAATTGGGTTTAGTTGGAAAAAGTGACCATGTTCTTATTGAAGAAGAAAAAATTAGGTTTAAAAAAGTATATCATACTTGAAGAGGGCATTCAAATCTAAAGTTAATTAATCTATTTGCCCTAGATATCAATAGACCCATAAATAATTTTTTTTATTAAAGTGAGCATGTTCATGTTCTTAAGGAAGAAGAATATATATATATATATATATATATATATATATATATATATTCAAAAAAAGGAAGAAGAGAATATTGAGAGAAAAACTAAAATATTCAATATATTAAAACAATTCCATTCACACCAAAAATCAATACTTTCTACAATTTTTAAAATTCTTAATTGGCTATAATTTTATTATTACTATACATCAATATATCAAATATCAAATATAGAATAAATTTATTAATTAATAGGACTTGAAAAAATATATCATCAATTTTCATGAAAATAATATATGATTGAAAAATATAGCTAATAGAATATCGTACTTAAAAATAGTAATGACATTCAAAAATTGGAAAAAGCCACTATATTCTATTATACATGTAAAAATGTGAATGGTGTGAGCCTTTTTTTTTTCTGTCTGTGTGGGGAGAAAGATTCAAAATAAAGTCTATTGTGTGTTTTATTTGTTTGAGTGGAGATGAGTCATATCATAATCTTAAGAGAAAGATCGGTTTGAAGACTAAAATTGAAACAAAAAATAAAAAATATTGGTTTAAGATTAAAAATAATATATCATTGAGATTAAAACTTAATATATATACACCCCTTTCTTTTTCTTTTTAACCTACCTTGACATTTTTTTTGGAAATATATATACACCTTAATCTCTAAGGAATTACAAATTGAGTACGTGTTCATATTAATATTTTGTGCCATAAGACTTATCATAGTTACATCATTTGCAGTTCTATTACGTCACAGGGAGGAATTTTCTATTTCATCAATTTTTGCTATATGTTGGATTCAGAATATGTTAATTACAAAGTATTCCTTATACTTAACAAATTAAAAAATACCAAGAGAAGCCTATGTCGTGTCTGAATTTATTTGGTCTCATTTTTAATTTTAATTCATAACAGAGCTTCCTCAAGTATTTTCCTTTACAGCATCTTCCGCAACAACTTCTAAATCTTCTCATCCATTTGTGTAGCTTTCCTAAATGTTCTGTGATTATATATCTTCATCTAGAATAAATTTATTGACTTTGCAAACAGAGAATTGGAAATTAATTTTTATTAAGTGGCATGCCCTTGTATGACTTTCCGGAAACAAAACAAAGAAAGACTTAAGAAGCACTCCAATCAACATCACATTACATAAAAAACAATTAAGTATAAAATTTTTTTATAAGTAATATGGTCCTTACACGACTCCATTGGAACAAAACAAAGAAAGACGTAGAAAATACTCCAGTCATCGCACTACCTACAAAAATAATAGATGTGAAATTTTTTTTATAGTGACATGACCATTTATATGACTATGTAGGAACCAAACAAAACCATAAAGACTTAGAATTTAAGATTCCAGTCATTGCGCTAAACAACAAATGTGGAAAATTTTGTGAAGTGACATGACCCATAAATAGACTTTGTACTTGGGAACAAAACAAAAAGACTTAGAAAATTCGCAAGATACCCACATTGACCTTTGTCTATATTTTGCTAACGTAATATACAGACTATTACTTCATTGATTTTGATTGATAATTTCTTTTGAAGGAATTCTGTGTCAACAAAAGTGGTGCTTATGTAAGTTCTGTATAATATACTACCTACGTACGGTCTTTTATATAAAAAATAAAAGATAACATATTTTTTTCTTTTAATTATAAGAATGATAAGACTACTTTATTATTAAATCTGTGATAGTATATAATTCATAATTCAGACAATATTTATTGATCTTGATATCTTGCACAGAAAAAAATCCTAAGTCTTAAACCATTCAAACTTATAAGGTTTGTCACCAACCAAACTTGGTAATGGTAATTAGGGAGAATTGTTTTTGCTTTTGAAAATTATAGTGTTTGCTGAAATGACAACTTGAACCGGAACTAACTTAATGGTTGTATCTTGAAACTTTGGTGTTGTTTCTCTAAATGTGTATACTATATACTTGAACGACGATTTTACTTTAGTTTGAGTATTTTTTTTTCTAATCCAATCCAGGTTTAGTTTTGTTTACATTCTGAATTAGAATTTGATAGGTGTTGGCTTTTTCTTTATTACTGATCGATGCATGAGCCTACTCCCCAAACCTATTGTTATTTCTTGATAATCAGTTTTTAAGTTTCATAATTTTTATTTTAAACCAAACCAAACATGGAAGTAACATCTTATCTTTTTTGAATAAAAAATTATAACTTTTTTGGTATACTTTTTTACAACATTTTTCTCTTATTTAAAATTTTGAGAATAGGACTCAAAAGTAACATTTTTGTAAGTAACACTGAAAACAAGAAATATGAATTTATTTTCTTTAAAAAAAAGAAATATGATTTATGTTTTCCACAACATATTATTATTATTATTATAATTTCTTTTGTAAATAATATTGTCATTGTCCCAATGTGGCGGTCAAGTGAGTTTTTCAAAAGAAAATTGAGAAGTCGTCATCAATGTTTATTTAAGGAAAACGTCTTATCTTTTTTGACATGACCCATATACTTGGGAACAAAACAAAAAGACTTAGAAAATTCGCAAGATACCCACATTGACCTTTGTCTATATTTTGCTAACGTAATATACAGACTATTACTAATTCATTGATTTTGATTGATAATTTCTTTTGAAGGAATTCTGTGTCAACAAAAGTGGTGCTTATGTAAGTTCTGTATAATATACTACCTACGTATGGTCTTATATAAAAAAATAAAAGATAACATATTTTTTTCTTTTAATTATAAGAATGATAAGACTATTTTATTATTAAATCTGCCATAGTATATAATTCGTAATCCAGATAATATTTATTGATCTTCATATCTTGCACCAAAGAAAATCCTAAGTCTTTAACCATTCAAACTTATATGGTTTGTCGCCAACCAAACTTGGTGGTAATTAGGGAGAATTGTTTTTGCTTTTGAAAATTATAGTGTTTGCTGAAATGACAACTTGAACCGGAATTAACTTAATGGTTGTATCTTGAAACTTTGGTGTTGTTTCTCTAGATGTGTATACTGTATACTTGAACGAGGATTTTAATTACTTTAGTTTTGGTATTTTTTATTCTAATCCAATTCAGGTTGAGTTTTGTTTACATCCTGAATTAGAATTTGGTAGTTGTTAGCTTTTTATTACTGATGCATCAGCCTATTGCCCAAACCTATTGTTATTTCTTGATAATCAGTTATAAGTTGTAGTTTTAAGTTTCATAATTTTTATTTTAAACCAAACCAAACATGAAAGTAACATCTTATCTTTTTTGAATAAAAAATTATAACTTTTTTGGTATATTTTTTTACAACTTTTTCCCCTCTTATTTGAAATTTTGAGAATAGGAATCAAAAGTAACATTTTTGTAAGTAACACTGAAAACAAGAAATATGAATTTATTCTCTTTTTTTAAAAAAAGAAATATGATTTGTGTTTTCCACTACATATTATTACTATAATTTCTTTTGTAAATAATATTGTCATTGTCACAATGCGGCGGTTGAGTGAGTTTTTCAAAAGAAAATTTGAGAATCGCTATCAATGTTTATTTAAGAAAAACATCGGAAAAAAAAAAGGAATGATTTACAATTTGGTAAAAAAAAGGATTCAGGAGTTATTTATGTACGTGAAAGGTATTAACACCTCACGTATCTGTCATAATGATAACAACCTTTAATTCACTCTAATAAAAATAAAAGCAACTTCTTAAGTATTTATCTTCCCTTGAGAACATGAATTATGTTTGTTATATTTTGTTTAATTTAAAAAAAGAAAGAAATTCTTTATTTTTAGTAAAGAAGAAATTTTATGTTTTTATTTCCTAGTGTTTTAGGTCAACAAGGGGTTTTCCCTCACTTATACATATCCCCAGGTGTAATGAGGAAATCATACTTATATAGTTCTTTGGGTAAAAAAAAATAACTTGTGTGTTGGTTGATTTTATCTTCTTTTGAATGATTTGTATTTAATTGTGTGAATAAGAATCATTAAAGTATTGGACCTTGAAATAATATTAAATTTCAAAAAAATAATAGAGAGAATCACTTAAGGCATTGAAACAATCTCGAGTAATGTGTAATATTCATTGAGAAAAAAAAGAATTGAATGTTTATTTATTTGAATATTTTTACTCCCTTTTCTAGAAAAGATTTTGGTTGTGATAAACGTTAGGAAGTCAAGAAAGTTGGAGACTTTGCACGACATTAGCAAAATTTACTCACATGTTATTAAAACATCATCAAGTAAGTCGAAAATCCAACATGAGGTGCACAAAACATAAAAAAGATAAATTGATTGATTATTTATTTGAGTATTCTTTTTCCTCTTTAGAAAAGATGTTGGGTTTGCTGTAAACTTTGTAAAGTCATGACATTTACTAAATTTACTCATATTTTATTGAAATACTATCAAGCAAATCAGAGACTCAACATGTAGTGTACAAAACGTAAGTGCATACCAATGAATACTAATGCAAAATTGCAAAAATAAATGAATAACAGTGTTAACTAATCAAATAAATCGAATGAGAATAGAAAAAGATAGAATAAAAGTGAAAAATATACTAAGTAATTAAGGTTACGGGGTTGAAATGTGGGGGAAAATAATATATGTAGCGGGATATTTAGAGCACATTATAACTTAAACTAACTAATTGGGGAATGAAGAAACAATCAAATTGACGAATAAGATAAATAATAGAGACAATTAGAAAAATTAAATAAAAATAAAGAGTTTTCTATCAATTTATTATTATTATTATTATTATTATTATTATTATTATTATCATTCATTTATTAATTTAGGGTCAAAGTCAAATTGCATACATTGAGAAGCATACATGGAGAAAGGGGTGTAGCTAGCAATATTTATTTTATCTAAGACTTCTTGAAAACAGACTAGGCCCAAAATGCAAGGGGTGTATGTGTAAAGGCAGCGATATTTATTTTATTTCAGATTTAAGCAAATGAGTTAAGCCGAAATGAAAGAGGGTGTATGTGCAAAAAGAGTTGTGTATGGCTAGCAGTATTTCTTTTCTTTTAGGCTTCTCAAAAATGAACTAGGTCCAAAATAAAAGAAGGTGTATGTGTAAAAATAGGGTGTAAATAACTTTTGTTTTTGTTTCAGACTTAATAAACTAAGCCGTTCAACATTTTTTTTCTTTTTTCGGCTTTTTTTATTGGGCTTAGATTAGAAGTTAAAATGACCCGGCCCAACCCGAAAGTAAGCACAAGGGTTTGAAAACCCTTGGTGCCTAAGCCTCAAAAGGGCACAGAAAAGGTGGGTACCACGATGGAGGGTGGCGCGGGCCCTGACGCTTCTTGCACAGGGGCCTGGCGGCGGGGCGAAGGCAGCACAGCTGCACGGCGGTGGGGCGATGGCAGAGTTAAAAAAATGAAAATGCAACGAGGAAGGTGATGATAAACTAAAAACGAAATGAAATGATAGCGCAACAAACATCAACAACAAAATTCTAAGGATCTCATCGGCGACAAAGAAGCTCATCAATGAAATGAAATGAATCGGCAACATGAGTGATGCATCTTTCCTGATAAGTTCGTGATTTTTTTTCTGAAGTAGATCAAACAATGAATTTGATAGCACACTTTAATTTGTACTTTTTGTGATCAAAGATAGCTTATTTTGTTATACAAATGTTACCTAGTGCTTATTATGTGCACCGTGCACGTAACACTTATTGTTGATTTGTTATCATTCATATTAGTTTTCTGGTTAAACATAGCACTATATTTCAGATTAGAGCGTCACCCTCTTTTAGATGATGGAACAATTGTAGTTTGCACTTTTCTGTGCTTCTTGTCTACTTAAACTTATATATAGTAATTGCTTGCTTGCAGGAAGTTCTTGACAAGTGACAACGAGTTTGAGAAGCGTATAAGACCAGAGCTTATCCATGAAAACGAAATAGGGGTTAGACTTGCAGATGTTGGTGCATTGGATGAGATCAAATAATCACTTCAAGAGTTGGTAATGCTTCTAATATAAAGCCATGTAGAGGTATATTGCTTTTTGGGCCTCCTGGTACTGCAAATAAAATGCTGGCAAAGCCAATTGCAAATGAAGCTGCTGTGCAAGTTTCATTAATGTCTCAATGTCAACCATCATTCACATTAAAATGGTTCGGAGAGGACTAAAATGAACTAGTTAAAAGTGGATTTTTAAAACCTAGAAATTTTATTATTGGATTTGCGACCATTCATCTTCAATGATACATTTCAACAAAGGAAGGAGTCCTTCACCAGAGATGTTGAACTCAAAGCATGCCTAGATGTCCCACTATAACCCAAATGTCGCAGAGATATCATGATTCCCAGAAAAGCACAAGTTCTGCGACACACATCTATTCTCTAAAGGACGTGTAGATCATCATGCATTATGTTTAGGAATGGGTTCTCGGTTTTGGTTTGAGTTGTCTACAAACCAATGAGCACCAGTATTAGAGAATTTATGTTATGTCATGCATGGTTTTGGAAGATGCAATGGCTTTGTAGGAAGTAGGAATATATTACTCCAAACATTTTAGGTATGCTGTATTATATATGACAATAGAATTTTGTAAATCGAATTGTCTTTAAACTGTACTGCTTATCCAGATGTGCAACATCAATCGAATTTTGTAAATCTAACTTCATCTATGATTAGGTCAGGGATACATCTATCACAACATCAAATGTGTAGTCACAATATTAACTTTTCACAATTATACTACTTCAGACATTTCCCCGCCCTTAACCCTTTAAAATGATCATAAGGAGTCATATCAGGAGTTTGTTAGAGATCCTGCATTCTATCATCGGGTTATGTAACTTCAGCATTTTCTTTGGGTTATATTTTGATTGATGAAAATAATCGTGGTGGATAGAATAACTAACATAAGAGTGGTGGATAGTTATTAGGAGAGGATAACAGAAGTTGACTAATTAATAAAGAATATAATCGTCTAAAATTTATGGACACTAAAAGGGTATTCTTAAATTAAGAACTAAAGGATAGATCACGTCTTTCTAAATTTTAAAAAATAAGAAAAAAAATTTAAAAAGATAAAAATTAAATATATTTAATAAAAAACGTGAGAATAAAAAAATATTAATAATATAGTAGTGGAAAGTTATAGTAGGTTAGAAGAAATTTTTTAAAATTTAAAAAATGATTTAAAGGTAAAATTATCTAATTTAATATGGATACCAAATTGAGATATTTTGTTTATTATTAGTATAGATTAATAATTAATAATATATATTATTATTATTGTTTCTTTCTTAAAATAAAAGACATGCATAGTTTGAAAATTGGAGCCATCTCCATATAATTGAAACATATGGTGTCAAATTATTTGTCTAATTATGACAAAATGATGATGATAGATTCATTCATACAAAATATGTGCATGGAATTTTCTAATTTTTTTATTCTTAAAATATTGAAAATGAGGCCCTTGGCAAAATGTTTAGCTCAATACTGTTTTTGTCAAAACCAAAATTTTGATTAAGAGAAATATGCACAAATTATTGATATAATACATTGTAATTTATATTTTATTACAAGCATAATGCTAATAAAACTAGAGTCTTTTTAAAATTAACTAGAGTCTTTTTAAAATTATCGAAACATGATATAAGTATCTCAATTGATACTGAAAAAATATAAAACAATCATAATTTCCAACTTATTGCCTTTTCCAAGCAATAACAAGCTTAGACATTGGGGTCATGCAAGAGGACTAGTGTCTTCAAGAGACTGAAAATTAAAAAAAAAAAAAACAGAATGTTAGTTTCCAAAATGTGTAAATGAAAAATAAATAAAATTCTTATACCTATAAAAAGAAATTTGTTGAAATTGAAGTAAGAAGAATAATAACATAAAGTTAACGATAGATTAAAATCACAATAATTTATAAGAAAAAAATTTATAGTAATAATGAAGATCATCAATGTTTTATGATTAAGTATTGAATATTTAGTTTTATATTATTAATTAATTTTAATATAACTTTTGTAAAACTTCACAAACTTATCATATACACATCACTAAATAAATGAATGACATGTATAAAATAATTTAACATTGTTAGTACACAATTTATTTTCTCTAATTATATCTCTATTTTATTTTATTATCATCAAAACTTTTCATCCAAATTTTAAAAGATTACATAGGACATAGTTTTATTGAAATAAAGTATTGAATATGAACACTAGATCACCCGACCACTCAACCAAGCAAGAAATCGTGACCCTACATAATGAGCATGCTACATTTGCACATTTAGTTATTAATGGGTAATAAATCTTAAATTTCTTTTATAATTTATGAAAACAACTTAGCCATTGTATCACAAAAATAATATCTCTTTTAATATATATATATATATATATATATATATATATATATATATATATATATATATAAACAAATTACTATACACACACCATTAATTTCAAACGAACTGGAAATGGAAAGCTAGTTATATCAGCAAATAGGTAAATACTTGTCCAATGGCTATGTAAAGACACCATCAATTACGTGACCAGATTTTCTAGTTACTGATCTTGGATGTGAACAGCTTGTCCCATGGATTGAGTCTGTTCCAGGAAGGCAAGAGTAGTGGGAATCTGAAGACTAATGAATCTAACGAGGTATGCTTGGAGTAGTGGGATTGAGTCTGTTCCAGGAAGGCAAGTTTCATTAATGTCTCAATGTCAACCATCACATCAAAATGGTTTGGAGAGGATGAAAAGAATGTCCGAGCTCTGTTCACACTGGCAGCTAAGGTTGCCCCAACAATTATCTTTGTTGACGAGGTTGACAGCATGCTTGGACAGAGGACTAGAGTAGGAGAGCATGAGGCTATGAGGAAGATTAAAAATGAATTCATGACACACTGGGATGGGCTATTAACAGGACCTAATGAGCAAATTTTGGTTCTTGCAGCAACCAACAGGCCATTTGACCTTGATGAAGCTATCATAAGACGGTTTGAGAGAAGGTAGGACCACACCTTTGTCTTATTGTTTGCATGATCATGTGTTGCTTCTATTCAGCAACAACATTTTTGCAATCAGAACAAAGACTGCATTTCTCCATCATTATGATGAGCATATGTTTGACCATAAGAAAACAAGAAAATTCATAACAAGTGGTCATTTCATCAATTTCCTTTTGAGGTGTCTATTCTTATTTTCTATATAGCTGACAATACCATATGCCCCCCCTTGAAGACAGATATCTTTCTGTAGCTTGCCTTAACTCTTTTAGCAACAGTTCTTGCCTCTTAATTTGGCATTTAAATTGTTCACAAATTGAGTCTGTCAGATGTCTTTTATGGATACAATAAAATCAAGTGTTTTCAACTGTGCAACATCAATATTTAATGCTTTTTAGTTCAACTATTATTGCTCTTGTAACTTGTGAATCATAACACTCACCTTTTTATTGTTGAGCAGGATCTTGGTTGGTCTTCCATCTGTTGAGAACAGGGAAATGATCTTGAAGACTCTTTTGGCTAAAGAAAAACATGAAAACTTAGACTTCAAAGAGCTGGCAACCATGACAGAAGGATATACTGGAAGTGATCTTAAGGTGAATTTTGGGGGCGATTTACTGGTTTTATTTTTTTTGGGAAAATAAATTGATGTTAATTTCTGTGAACAGAATTTGTGCATCACTGCGGCTTATCGACCTGTTAGAGAGCTAATACAGCAGGAGAGAATGAAGGACATTGATACGGATTTCACCAGGGGGTACGAATGACACAGGGGGGTCTGCAGGAAGTAAGCACCAAAGGTCCAAGAGGAAGGAACGTACAGCATGGTTGGCATCATGCATCATGCATCATGCATACATGCACCATACGTAGTAAAAGCGCAAACCATATGATAGCCTCGTGTCTTCTAGAAGATGCGTGGGCAGTGGAATAAAGGCATATTTGATGTTAGGATATTTCTGATTGCGTGATGAGCACTTCAATCACCACTCCTCCATCAGTGCCAACTTTGCCAATCACCGCTGCTCACACCACTCTACCAGAGGGTGCAGTTAGCATTACCCATCTGGCAAGCATCATAGCTCTTCCTACTCCAAACATCTTTGCCCAAGTTTAAGATCAGTTTTTGCTGCAGTAATTCACATTCAATTCCTTGGCAATGAATCCTTTTAATCTCATATAACTTATTTCCTTAAATGAAATCATGAGACTAATGTACAAAAGCACATCAAAATCCCTAGATCAAACACGGTTTACTATTTCTACATAATCAAAGAGCATGACCCAAAAATCAAGAAACAATAACCAAACATCTCAATTCTCATTATTGTGAAGATTCATCAACTTCATACAAAACAACTAGTTCAGTTTTAAGGGCTAAAGTACAAACAAAATGCTTAGAAATTAAAAAGGAAAATAAACTAGATCACTATCACAATTGGCTCCCTCAAGCTCTAGAAGCCTTCCTTAATTCTCTCTCGGTCTCCAAATCCAACTGTGAGAGATGCCTTCTCACCTCCAAAAGTATCTCTTTGCATTTTCCACCTCCACAAGCTGGCACCTAGAATTCAGAATTTTTCTGCCAAAAATTAAAATATCGATCCTTCAACATTTGCCCTCAACTAGAAGTAATAAAAGAATAAAGAAAAAATTGAAATGCCAAGAAAATCACCATGACTAAAAGCTATATAAAGAAGTAGATAATGAGATAGAAAAACTACCTCAAACTTATTCTCTATTTTAAACTTAATAACTTACAAGGAGGAAAAGCATATATCAAGAAAAAAAATATACGTTATTTATATTGAGTTATTATTTAGCGATTATAAAATAGGTTAAAGTATTATAATTTGTTTAATATGAAATATTAGTGTAAAGAAGTTTTATAACCTACATAACAATCATCATTCCTTTAATTTATTTAACTAATACGAAATGGTATGAAAATAAATAAAATTAAATATATTAATTTTAATAGATCCCATGTAAAAATCCAATACGTTGAACTATTTGAAATTATTATATGCTTTTTAGAAAAACATTTATCAAAAATTGATTATATTACGGGATTAACAAAATTCCAAAAGATGATTTGTAATCATATTAAAAGACATTTTGAGATAAGAATATTTAAAATATCAAGATTTAGATTCCTCGAATGTGTATGTACAACTCATTTAATATATATTTTCAAGCATCATATGATTATTGAATATTAAATTAAAAATTAGTATTTTATAAACAATCTAATCTGGATTTCGGAAATGCAAAACAAACATGCATGCATGTTCTACTTTTCTTTTTCATTATTATGTAACTGCTTGTTCATCTTTAGTTAAAACTAGTTCGTTCAAAGATATATCATACATGTTCTAGCTAGTCTTCTTTTAAGAAGAAAACCGGACTACAACTTGTTTACCTTAGGTGTGATAGTAAACTAAGTTTCGTGTTGATGAATAATTATTTTTTTTATTAATCGAGGGTCTCAAGGTTAAAACAAAAGAGAAAAACGCCATCTAGTTGTAAACTAAGGTTTGTGACTGCTATTTATCATATAAAGGAAAATGAAGTATATATACGAAGACTAAAATATTATTACCAGCTATCCTCTGTGACGCCACTTGAAAACTTTCACTGCTACCATGACTAAAATATAGTGTAGCAGTAATAGTTACTACATGATATTACATGATATTAAATTCTGCTGGTAAAAAAATTAATATAATATTAAATTCCTTATTATTTCAATAAACACAACAATATTAAAATAAAAAAATTCTAAAAATTTTTAGTTAAAATTAACTATCAATTAAACTCAAAATTTACAATTATCAAGATAGAATTTGTTGTTCCCGAATTTAGACATAAGTGTTTTATACGGTCTCACTATATCCCAAATGTCACAGGGATATCATGATTCCCAGAAAAGCACAAGTCTACCACACACATCTTCTCTAAAGGACGTGTGGATCGTCATCTTCTCTAAACAACTTATTCATTCTCTATATGGTATCAGTCTAAGCTTATTCGTGACCTTGAAGGCTACGTCATTGGCAAAACACCTTGCCCTCTTTTGATGAGGTATTTGTTAAATTGCAGAACTATGAGATGTATCTCAAGCGTCATGAGCATTACCCATCTGGCAATCATCTTATCTCTTCCTACTCCAACACTATTTGCCAACTCTGCTCCAAGAAGGGACATAGTGCTCACACCTGTCACTGTTAAGTTTTGATTTTACGGATTGTTTAAGTAACAACCCAATTTCCACCTAGTCCAAACAACTTTGCCCAAGTTTAAGATCAGTTTTTGCTGCGGTAATTCACATTCAATTCCTTGGCAATGAATCCTTTTAATCTCATATAACTTAATTCCTTAAATGAAATCATGAGACTAATGTACAAAAGCACAACAAAATCCCTAGATCAAACACGGTTTTCTATTTCTACGTAATCAAAGAGTATGACCCAAAAATCAAGAAGCAATAACCAAACCTCTCAGTTCCCATTATTATGAAGATTCATCAACTTCATACAAAACAACCAGTTCAGATTTAAAGACCAAACTACAAACAAAATGCTTAGAAATTAAAAAGGAAAATAAACTAGATGGATCACAATCACAATTGGCTCCCTCAAGCTCTAGAAGCCTTCCTTAATTCTCTCTCGGTCTCCAAATCCAATTGTGAGAGATGCCTTCTCACCTCCAAATTAAAAGTGTCTCTTTGCATTTTCCACCTCAACAAGCTGGCACCTACAATTCAGAATTTTTCTGCCAAAAATTAAAATATGGATCCTTCAAAATTTGTCTTCAACTAGAAATAATAAAAGAATAGAGAAAAAATTGGAATGCCAAGAAAATTACCAACACTAAAAGCTATATCAAAAAGTAGAACATGAGATTGAAAATAGGTAAAAGTATTTATAAGGAGAAAAAATATATATCAAGAAAAAAAATATACTTTATCTGTATATAGCTATTATTTTGGGATTAGAAAATAGGTAAAAGTATTTTGATTTGTTTAATATGAAATGTTAGTGTAAAGAAGTTTTATAACCTACTAAATTTAATATAACAATATTAATAATCATTTCTTTAATTTATTTAACTAATATGAAATGGTATAAAGATAAATATATTAATATTAATAGATGCCCATGTAAAACTCCAACACATTGAAGTTAATACTAATTAGTAATTAGACTCTTTGAACTTATTATATACTTTTTAGAAAAACATTTATCAAAAATTGATTATATTACTTTTCTTTTTCAACTTTTCTTTTTCATTATTATATAACTGCTTGTTCATCTTTAGTTAAAACTAGTTCATTAAAAGATATATATATATATATATATATATATATCATATATTAACCGAACTACAAGTTGTTTACCTGCAGTGTGATAGTAAACTAAGGTTCGTGTTGATGAATACTTGTTTTTTTATTAATTGAGGGTCTAAAGGTCAAAACAAAAGAGAAAAACGTCATCTAGTTGTAAACTAAGGTCTGTGACTGCTATATATTTATCATATAAAGGAAAATGAAGTATATATATGAAGACTAAAATATTATTACCAGCTATCCTCTGTGATGCCACTTGAAAACTTTCACGGCTGCCATGACATAAATAGCATCTGAGAAATTGCTTATGAACTTGAAATAAGCATGTCTCCAAGAACGATTTATTAAGATTGAGCCAAAAACGCCCCAAAAGCTTATAACAAATCCAATTGCCATACTCATGTAAAATTCACGGGTGAAAAGCAAATTTTCATCTTCAGGAAGTTTAACAATTGGTTCCTGTGCAGGCTTCCCATCAATACACAATTTCTCCAGTGGCGGTCCACAAAGATCAAGATTATCTTCATAACATGAGGCATTGAAACTCTGTAATTGTGTACCAGTTGGAATTTCTCCAGATAGATTGTTATGTGACAAATCTAACATGCCCAGTCGATCAATTTGAGTAAGACTCAAAGGAATTGAACCAACTAGATGGTTTCTTGACAAATCAAGAAAGTCAAGTGATGTTAACTTTCCAATATTTGAAGGAATCTTTCCGGTCAAATGGTTTCTTGATAAATTCAATGAAACCAATCCAAATAAATTCTCTATTTCCAGTGGAATTTCTCCAGAAAAGTGATTGCTTGAGAGATCAATGCTTTTTAAAAGTAGTAACACATTATTTTTGAACATTTGTTCTGAACCTTTCCACATCAAGAGTGCATTCAAATCATATGTATAACTACCAGACATGCCAATGATATTGACAAGATATGAATGACCTTGATAATCTCTTGAAGATGTCTTTTGAGTCATTGAAGTAAAATTTTTGATGCATTTAGGAATCTGCCCAGACATGCTGTTTAGTGAGACATCCAAGAGTTGAATGTCACTTAGGTAGCAAATTTGCAATGGTAAACTTCCATGGAAATTATTTCTTCCCAAACTTAAAAATTGCAACTCTTGTAATTCGCTCCCTATCCAAGCAGGGATAAGCCCTGATAATCTGTTTTCTGAAATATCTAGCATTACTAGATTTGTGCAATTCCTCAAGGAGAAAGGTATCTCATCTGTTAAGTTGTTGTTTCTCAATAGCAATGCTTGAAGATGAAGAAGAGATCCCATGGATGTGGGTATCCTTCCTGAAAAATTATTGTGACTTAAGTCCAAATAAGTTAATGGCTTGAAATGGCTCCAACAGTCCGGAATTTTTCCAGAGAAATGATTATTTGAAAGGTCTAATTCGTACAAAGTTTCAACTGTACCATTAGCACATAAAAATGAAAGAGAATCTGAGAATTGATTTTTGGATAAATCAAGAAATACGGAACCTCGCAGAAATGGTGGAACAGGGCCATCAAATTGATTTGGTCCAAGAATTAGGGAATATTGAATATTCTTTGTTGGAAAATTAGGAATTATACCATGGAGATTATTGTATGAAATATTCATTGAAATAAATTCTCGGAATGCTAAATTAGCCCAAAACCACTTTGGAACCATATCTGCTATTCCAGCATTTGAAATGTCAATATCCCGAAATTGATTTTGTGTCTCCAACCATTTGGGAAATACTGGACCTAGCTTGCAAGATCGCAATCCTAAGTAGCTCAATTGAAATGGTGGGACCCAATTTTGGCTAAATGCCAAGGCCAATAAAGAGTTCTCAGATAACTCCAGGATGTCTAACTTAGACATATTAGCAAAATGATAGTCAGTGAGCACACCCTTTAAGGAATTTGATTGCATATCTAGTTGCTCCAGTTGAGGTGGAAATTTAATATCTTTAGGAATCTCTCCATTTAGCTTGTTTCCATAAAGATATAATTCTCTTAAAGATGAGAATATTGAGAGGTCGGGTAGTGTGCCGTTGATTTGGTTCATGCTTAGAGATAATTGTTCCAATGAATATCTAGCACATCCAGACAAGTGATGGATTATCATTGGAAATTCTTCACTCAAGCTATTATAAGACATGTCCAACGAGCGCAAAGCACATGCATCCCCAAATGATTTTGGAATTCCGCCTTCTAAAGAGTTTGATCCAATTGACAAAGATTCTAACAGAGATGGCAATTTGGTACTCTCTGGAATTTTTCCATTTAATTGATTTATTGAAAGATCCAATGTTTTCAAGGCAGAGAATATTGAAAGGTCAGAAAGCGTACCATTGATTTGATTTGCTTCTATGTTCAATTCTTGCAGCGAGAATCTGGCACACCCAGACAATTGATGAATTATCACCGAAAGCTCTTTATTCAAATTGTTAGCAGACATATCCAGTGAGCTCAAAGCACATGAGTTCCCAAATGATTTGGGAATTCCACCTTCTAAAGAGTTGTATTGGATTGACAGAGATTTCAAATGAAACGGTAAGCGGATGCCTTCAGGTATCTTTCCACTTAATTTATTTCCATCAAGAAACAATGATCTTAGAGATGAGAATACTGAAAGGTCGGGTAAAGAGCCAGTAATTTGATTAGATGTGAAATCCAATTCTTGTAATGAGTGTTTAACACAACCACTAGACAAATTATCAAGGAAGGATTGATGGAAGGTCTTCAGTCAAAAGATTTGCTGGCATGTATAAAGAATGTAAGGTGCATATATTCGCGAAGGATTTCAAATCCTCACCCTTGAATATATTATATGAGAGGTCGAGGTGCTCAAGAGAATTCATTACACGGCCAAAATGGTTTGATGTGGAACCCTCCAAGAGGTTATGACTAAGGTCAAGCTCAACAAGGTTGGAAGTGACGTTGGACAGCCACTGGAGTATCATTGATGACGTGAAGCTGTTCCAGGAAAGATCAAGGACGGAAAGGGAACTAGAAAAATTGAATTTGGAGGGCCTCAATGAAAGGATAAAATGATCGGAAAGGCTACAATGAATTAAACTCAGTTCTCTAAGTTTTGGTAGCTTGGCAATCATTTGGAGGAAGCTATGAGAAGTGTTGAGATTAGATATGGAGTCGAAGGAAAGATGGGTTAAGGAAATGAGATTAGACAGCCAATGATCTCCATCGTCAATTTTGAGAGCACGACCTCCAAGATAAAGCTTCTGCAAATTTGAAAGGTTCCCAAGTTGGGACGGTATACTTCCTTCAAAAGAATTGTAGCTGAGATCAAGATGCTGCAACTGGGAGAGATTTCCAATTTGAGAGGGTATATTTCCTTCAAATTGATTGGCCCTGAGATCAAGATGCTGCAACTGGGAGAGATTTCCAAGTTGACGTGGGATTGAACCCTCCAGATAATAATTCCCAGCAAGATTTAAGTATTTCAAATGAGAAAGAGAGCCAAACTGAGTTGGAATTTTTCCGCCAAAATGAGAAAATGACAGATCAAGGTATCTCAAGTTGGTGAGAGAACCAAGAAACTCTGGGATTCCTCTGCCTTGAAAAGAATTCGAACTGAGGTTTAAATAGTTTAATTGTTGCAACTCCATCAACGACTTGTGGATCTCTCCTCTGATATAACGGTGCGAGGCAATTCCAGTGAAACGATTGAAGGCATATCAGAAGTGGCCGGTGAGGTTGGTGCAGCGAATCCCTTTCCATTGGCAGCAATCAGAAGTGGTCCAAGAAGAGAGCATGCCATAGGGATCCACAAGTGCAGCCTTGAATTGGAGGAGTGCTTCCCTCTCCCTCTCAATGCACATTATTTCCTCTTCAGCACAAACAACCTGCAACATCATCATCATAAATGTTATTATGCCTTCCATGAATTTGAAACGAACAGGATCAATGGTTGGCATTTTGGTGGTTATGATCAGAAAGGCAAAGTGATTGATGAAATGAATCCACTGAATATGAGAATTAGAATGATATTGGTGAGTTTAGCAGTGGTAATAGGCATGCATATATATAACACCGGGATGGTTAATGGAAGGCACTTTCTCAACAGTTGGGGCAGTCATAATTTATTGCAAGTATCCAAAGGGTCTTCTTCACTACCTCATCAGTGGGGAAGACTTGGAAAAGTCTCCGGTCAAGAAATTACAAAAAACTTGACCGTATATCGTAAGGCAATGACATTCACATTTAAAATATATAATTAAAAAACTAATAAACACAAAATTTCTAATTTATGAAAACAAAAAACTACACTTTAAAATAATAATAATAATTATTATTATAAACACTAGATGCACCCAACATTCCAACGAGCAAGAAATCATTATCCTGATTATTTAGCATGCTACATTTACACGTTTAATTGTTCTTCACAATAAATCTCATTTATTTTATTGTTACGAAAACAAGTTAACCACTGTATTGCAAAATTAGTATCTCTCTCAATATGTTCTGACTTGAAATTATCATATTCTTCTTCAAAATTAATTATACTAAAAATAGTTAAAAGTCATCAAATCTTACCGTTACAATTCACTATATAATATTACTTTATCAGTTATTAAATATAAGTTACCAATTAATATTTTATAAACAATTTACTAGAGATCATTGCATAATAACGATAAAAAAAAATACGAAGAAAGCTGCTTTTATTTATAGTTATATTTTTTTATAAAAAAAAAATCTGACAAGTTGCTTACATAAACTATATGAAAAGCAAAAGAAATGGAAGGGCTATAATATTATTACATGCATGCTAACCTTTAGCTACCTTTGATATTTTATTACGGAACATTGCTACCTTGGCACAAATATTGTCTCGTAAATTGTTCAAGAACCTGAAATAGGCATGTTGCCAAGAACGCTTGAATAAGATTCCGCCAAGCATCATCCAAAAGCTTATAATAAATCCCAATGCCCATACTCATGTAAACTTCACGACTAAAAAGTGAATATTGAACTTAAGGCATGCCTTGAAATATCTAACATGAAGAGTCGATTAATTTGAGTAAAACTTTGAGGAATTGAACCATCTAGCAGGTTTCTTAACAAATCAAAAAATTCAAGCGACCTTAATTAGGTTTCTAATATTTGAAGGAATTTTTCCAGTCAATTTGTTTCTTGATAAATTTAATGAGACCAATGCAAATAAATTCTCTGTTTTCACTGGGGTTTCTTCTAAAAAATGATTGTTCGACAAATCAATACTTTTTAATAGTGATAAGCCATTATCATTGAACATTTGTTCTGAACCTTTTCACATCAAGAATGCATTCAAATAATATGATGAATCGCCTGAAAAACTACTGGCATTGGCATTATACAAATGACCTTGATAATCTCTTGAAAATATCTTTTGAGCCATTGAAGCAAAAAATTTTATGCACTTAGGAATTTGTCCGGACAAGTTGTTTAGTGAGAGATCCAAGAGTTGAATGCTTCTGAGATAACAAATTTGTAGTGGTAAAATTCATTGAAATGATTCCTTCGCATACTTAAAAATTTCAAATCTTGAATATTTCCCTAGCTGAGATGGTATATATTTCCTTCAAAAGAATAGTACCTGAGATCAAGATACTGCAACTTGGAAAGATTTCCGAGTTGGGATGGTATATTTTCCTTAAAAGTATTGAGGCTGAGATCAAGATGCTGCAAGTTGAGAAGGGATTGAACCATGGAGAAAATTCCAAGCAAGATCTAAGTATTTGATATATTTATTTCTTATTTTGTTGTAAAAAAATATGACGAACTATTATATATCAAACACAATTTTTTAATTTTAATTTGTAATATGTGAATTAAATATAAATTAAAAAATACCAAGAAAAGTTAGGTACAGGGAAAGGATTTAGTCTCTTACAAAGGGTAAAATTAAGAAAAAACAAATTAATAACTTATTAGTTAGCTTATTTTAATTTATAAGCTATTTAAGTAATTGTTACTTGTTAATAAAGACCAAAACTGGTAACAGAGAAAAATTAGAATGACCAAAAACACTAAAACAATTATTAAAAATTAAAAGCAAAAATATAAAAAGGTTTATTCATACAGACTCGTCTTTTCTTTCATTAAAAACTAAAAAAGATAATAAACCTTTTTCATTCATTTTTTTTGGTAGAGCTTCTTTTACTCACACTTGTTACCCATACAGACTCATCTTTTCTTTCATTTTTGTTGTCAGAGCTCCTCCTTTTCTATGAAGCTAAACATCTTTTAAAAAAATTATCCACACAAAATTTCTTGATGATATCAAGCTAAACATGTAACTTTTACGCATGTATAAGTAGTATTCAATGCATATGCATGGTCTGTATAAGTCATGGATTTTGTTGATAATAATTTAATCTTCATAGATGTCATGGATTTTGTGTTGATTTTCTGATGTTTTGTGAATATCTACATCTTGAATATATGAATTTGTTGGCCCTGGAAAACAGATAATTGGCCTCCGTCATCGCATTATTTAAGATAATAATTGTGGAAATTTTTATGAAGTGGCCGGCGTGGCTCCTTTAATTTAGAAAAGACATTGTCATCACAATATTATTTAAAACAATAAATGTGGAAATTTTTATAGAGTCGGTGGCTCCTTGTACGACTTTGTAGACAAAACACCAAAAAGCTAGCCTACGAAAATTCCGTCATCGCAATACATAAAACAATAAATTAAACTTGATATTTCATACATAATGTAAGTTAATTTTTTGCACCGATAATATTTTAATTTAAGCAAAATGTAATAATAATGTAAAGACTTTTTTATATTATCAATCAAACGATGGATTATTAAATAGGGCATTGATAAACCTGTTAAATTTTATTATAATTATTTACAAATTATATTCAAAATAGTTTGAAATCGGTTGATAATATATATTTGTTTACATCAATAATATGAATGAAAATTAAACTCATTAATTTTCTTTTTCTAAGAACAACTCCAATGCAATTGCAATTAAGTTGGTTTTTAAGCTTAAGTGACTTGAGAATACTGTTAGAACAAATAAGTTCTTATAATGGAGTTTGTATAGAAGTTTCTTATATAAGCAACTACAATCAAGATTTTTTAACTAAAAATAATAATAATTTTGAAACTAAAAGAGACTATTCTTGTGTGAGTGGAAAGATAAAATAGAATCTACTAAAAAAAATAAATTAAGAAATCAATTAAGTTTTACCATTAATTAGAGTAAAATGAGTACTGAGTACTCGATCATAAACAAAGGACTCACTAATAAAAAATTAAGAACTCAATAATAGAGTTCTTACATTAGAAATGCCACAAAAGTCAAAGCATTAAGGGACAAAATTTTCTTTTTGTCACTAATACTTGAGTCATGAAAATTTTAGTGAGATTTTTTGATAAATTACATATAAATTGAGTCATGACTAATGCTAATTTTCTTGTACTTTAAAAATGCGTTTGATATACATACTTAAGTATAATACAAGGAGAATAAAGCATCACAAACATAAAGTTACAAATGTTACATTGATAACTTTTTATCATGTGCGTTATTTGGTGAATAGTGGACACTACAAATATAAAAAAATATATATAAAATTTATGAGGATGAAGTGGTCATTGTGGAAGGGTTGACCCAAGCTTTGACAACTGAGAAGCCACTTGGAGGAGTCGGGGTTGATTATCTTATATGTTGTTTCTGTATTTGAAACAACTTTAAGGCAGAAGAAATATGTTGTTCCACCGATACCATTTCTCCCCGCACCCTTGCTAGGGGTGCAAAATCATTTCATTTGTGTAATTGATTATGGAAGATTAGGATAAGATCAAAGTTGGTAATTTTTGTTTTTGTATTATTATTATTTTTTGTGTTTTTGCTTTATATATTTGAAGTGGAGGAGGAAGCAGTGGTAGGTCCTATATTTATAATTTGAAAAAATGTTGTAGACTAAAATCTATCATAAATTAATTATTTTAAAATTTAAAACATAAAGAGTGTTAATGATAAATTAATGAAAGGATTAAGATGGTTCACTCCTAAACATAAAACACTAAAATAAGACTTTTAAAAAAAATCCAAAATGAAAAACACAAAAAGCTTATTTACATTAATGTTTTCTTATTATATCATCAATCAAATATCTCTTTGTCTCTATTCTTACCACTCTCAAGATATGATATATAAATCAAAGGGTGTTCAATAATATTGGTCAAATTACTAAAAATGATACATATAGCTAGAATGTGAGAGCAGCATGTGCGTCTGATGAACATGTGTCTGCTACCAAAATTATGAGAGAGGGTAGTGAGAATTGGAGAGGTGTGTCCGCTGAGAGAAAAAATAAAATAAAATTGAGAGCGATGATGAATTTTCCTGAATGTTAAAATCAACGTGAATATTAACAAGGTAAAGCCACGAGGGAGGTCCTGATCTGGATCTTTGTCACCGAATAAGTGGTTTTGTTTTTATCAGTCCAGAGCCATGGTTGGGTGAGGAAGCCATTTCTAGCTGTTAAAAGCTGCAAGCATATCAACTTCACAAAATAATAATGGGAAAAATGACAGGTGCCAGTTTCCCAGGACACCACTTCATCATATGACAGGAACTAAAAGTCGTAACTAAACAAAATTTTGAGGAATTTGACAAGTTAAATATTTATTTAAGAACTAAAATCTAAATTTTTTTAAAAAAAATAAAGGACTAAAACTTAATTATTCCTTAAAATTGTTAATTGATGAAGCATACTTGCTTGTGAAGATGCTACCTTGAATTGTGAGAGCATAAAAATAACCTTGAATTGAGAGGAATCAAATTAAGAGAATGGAGTTAGATTGATATAAATAGCACATACCAATTAAAATTCAGCTGTGGAGAAGGCCTTTTATTAGTTTTATGTAATTCATTCTTTTGATCCCTTACGTTAATAAGCTTTAATTCATTCAAAAATGGCTAAACTCTTGCACAAGAAGTAGGTGTGCCAATGAAAACCAGACAGAAATTGTAAAAAAGAAAGATAGGGGACGAATCTCCAAAAGAGAAAGTAAGTGGTAGACGGAGGTGGACGGCTGTGAATCATAAAAAAAATGAGAGAAAAATATATATGAATTGTAAAGAACCAATAATCGAAAATATGCAAAATATGGGAACCTTGAGAACGACAGAGGGAGATGCGTGGCAACCAATCAAGGTTTTGAACAAAGAATTTTATGACGGTGGGGATGAGGGAGGCTGGAATCAGAGGCACGTGATTGAGTAAATTTTTTAATTATAATTATTAGATTAAAATTAGATCAACGCATAAGGATTTATGTAACTCTCTTAGAATTATATAATTTGACGGATTAGTAGTTCATGTTCCTAGTTTCTGAATGACAAACCTTCATCTATGATTAGGTCAGGGATACGTCTATCTTAACATCTCCCCGCTCTTAACACTTTAAAATGATCATAAGGAGTCATGTCATGAGTTTGTTAGAAATCCTGCATTCTATCCTCAGGCTATGTAACTTCAACATTTTCTTTGGGTTATGTTTTGATTGATGAAAAGGAGAAAAATATAATACTTATAGTTCCATTAATTGTGAAGGTCGAGCATTAGATTATGGGAGGTGAGGTTGCTGCAGCGAAGAAGAGAGCATGCCATAGCGATCCAGAAGGGCAGCCTTGAATTGGAGGAGTGCTTCCCTCTCCCTCTCAATGCACATTATTTCCTCTTCAGCACAAACAACCTGCAACATCATCATCAAACACACCATAATTTTGTCCGAAAAAATAGCATACTTAATCTTTTTATATGTAGAATCAATAAATAGTTTTTTTATTTTTTGTTTTGTTATAAAAGAGTTATTTGAATGTAAATATTCTAAAGCAAAGCAGACTAAAATAGAAGCTAGCAAAATTTTGTCATGACCCTATTTAAATCAATTTATCTTTTCTAGAGCTAAATTTTCATTATTGAGTTTCTCGGTTTTAGTTTTAAAATTTTTTAAAATTAAAACCAGCTTTAGTTTTGAATTTCGGTTTATTCTTTGTTTTTAGTTTTTAAAATGATGTTGTAAATTGAAAATAAATAAAATGAATCAATTATTTTACCTTATTTTGCTCCACTATAAAATAATGGTGCCGATGAAAGTAGCAGGATCCAAGTGATGATGACAATGGTGATGCGGTGGAATGATGGTGACGATGATGGTGGAAGTGGTGATAAAAATGTGATGATGATAGTGACGACGGTAGTAGGATAGAATAGTAAAAATTACATTAATATCATTTTGAAATTGAGTTAAAAATTATTTTAGATCCAATTTTGTTGAATGTGTGTTTTTTTGAAAATTATATTTGAAAATTGAAAACCAGTTTAAATATTCACACATGTTTCACAATAAGACCTTTCTTATAAAAGGCAGGCGTCACTACATCAATTATACCCCTTCCAAAATTACGAGGTTTGGATAAAAAAAAGTAAAAATAAGATTAATTTGATTTAAAATTAAAATATTATAATGCAAAAAAAAATTATTAGGTGTGAGCATAGAGAATTATTATGGCTATTTTTTAACGAAAAAATCTTAAGCATGAACAAAATATTGAAATCAAGGTAGTTATTGAGAGAGTCTATCTTAGTTCATTAAGTCGGATGCGTGAATTATTATAAATCTCTTGGTACTTATCTTTGATACTTATAGATGAAAAAAAAGCAAGTCAAATGAAAAATAAAATCAAAATGGTGTTAGACATAAACAAAATGTTACTATCATGAATAATTGTTAAATCAAATAATAGAGAAATTATTAGTTATAACAAGTTCCATAGTAAATTAAGGGAAACAATTAAGCATACATATAGCTTACTCATTAGTTAATCTTGCCCCAAAATTTTTACCAAAAGATAAAACTAAATATAGGCACAAATTTTGATGCACTAGCTCAACTATTTTGGTCAAACATTGATATGTCTAATCCTGAATAGGAGAAACTCCACAAATATTTGACAAAGATTTTCAAGTGCTCAATATATTTAGTAGTAATTTGGTCAATGAATTGAATACAAATATAAATATTGGTACATTGAGTGTTGACTAGTCATACACTAACCTGTTCAATACAAGTTACGAGAAACTTAATAAATATTTGATGGAGATTTTAAAAAACTCAATATTCTTAATAGCAATTTGATCAATGGTTTGAATACAAGTATAAATATTAGTACACTAAGCATTGACTAGTCATACACTGATTTGTCTAATACTAAGTTATGAGGAACTCAATGAATATCTTATGTAGATTTTGAATAACTCAATCTGCTTAATAATAATTTGATCTATGAATCGAATATAAGCATAAATGTTGGTATAGTGAACATTGACTAGTCATACATTAACCTATATAGTATAAGTTACCAGAAACTCAATAAATATCTGAAGGAGATTTCGAAGAACTTAATGTACTTAGTAATAATTTGATTAATGAGTATAAGTGATGAAGTCATAGCGCCTAATAAGAAAGGGGGATTGCGCCTAATCCTCTCTGTTCCCTGGTGCAAAGTGCAATAATTTTGTTCAACAAAAGGTCTCCTCTGTAGAACTGTCGAGCAAAAATAAGTGATGAAGTCATAGCTAATAAGAAATAAGGAAGTAGTAAAATGTGATTTTAAATTATGAAATCATAGAAAATAAGAGAAATCAAAGAAAAAGTATTGAGGAAGTAGCTACATATCCAACTTTTGTGAGAGATTCCTGAATCAACAGGGCATGTTGGTCTCTTTAATAACTTTACAACACCGGTCATTGGGGTTTAGCAAAGACAAACACTTATATGGTTGAAGTGCTTACAGTTTTTAAAAAGATATAGCCACTGCAATGTAATGGCACGCCAGAAAAAATGGAACAAATAATAACCAAAAAAATGAGAGAGAAAATAAGAAAAAGTATTGGGGAAGTAGCTAAGTACCCAATTTTTTATATAGAAAAACAGTTTAGCGAGAAAATAAAAAAGAAAAACCATTCTTACTGTGCCATGAATCTGAAGTATTGAACAACTCCTCTACTTCTAGAATTCCTTAGGATAAATATAGTCATGAATACAAAAAAATGAATGAAAATCAATTGAATACATTTCCCTAGGAATACGAATTATACCAGAGCTTGTCAAAAAGGCACTATGCCATGCTAAAATCTTCAGAAAATCATACTTCAGCTCTGATTCTAAAGATTACAGGTCCCTTTTCCCCATGTTTGCTTCCTTCATATCCTCAGTTTCTCCATTGATGAATATGGTAAAACCATCAAGCTTCTTTCTTTTATCTGAAGCCAAATCAGGTTTCAACATCCTCAGTTATGACAGCAACAAATTCGAACACTTAGTAGGGGGTACTATTTAAAGGCTTAATTCTACGTTGAACTATTGCACGCAGCAGGGTATGAAATTCAGCTTTTTTAAAATTTATTTTTAGCTTCTAATGATTCTTACTAATTAAGCATGAGGCGAAAAAATATAGTAATGATGTGTAATCCTATTGTTGCACATCTCAGAAATTATATATTATAAATAGATTGTTGCATTTTTTTAATATCAGTATCTTGGGTTGGAAACAGGGCAGCTGCAGGAGATGAATGATGCATCTTTCCTGATAAATGTGTGGTGTTTTCCTGATATCATACTTTAATGTGTACTTTTTGTAATCAAAAGATGGCTTATGTTGTTATACAAATGTTACCTAGTGCTAATTATGTGCACGTAACACTTATTGTTGATTTGTTATCATTCATATTAGTTTTCTGGTTAAACATAGCATTATATTTGAGATTAGAGCGTCTCCCTCTTTTAGATGATGGAACAAATGTCGTTTGCACTTTTCTATGCTTCTTGTCTACTTAAACATAGTTGATTCAGAGCATATAAATGGTGATCAATAAATCAGCGACCCAAATTCAAACAGAGCTATATTGCTTTTTGGGCCTCCTGGTACTGGAAAAAAATGCTAGCAAAGGCAATTGCAAATGAAGCTAGTGTTCAAGTTTCATTAATGTCTCAATGTCAACCTTCATTCACATCAAAATGCTTTGGAGAGGATGAAAAAAACATTGGAGCTCTGTTCACACTGCCTGGTAAGGTTGATAGTATGATTGGACAGAGGACTAGAATAGGAGAGCATGAGGCCATGAGGAAGAGAATGAAAGACATGCTAGCTATTAAACAACTTCTTCTACTCTTTTAAGTTTGACATCTCCATCCATGCAAACATTGGTATGAGCTGAAGATCTAACTAAATATATGTTGCAATATGTTAGGAAAAGAAGCAAAGAGAAGCAGAAGGCCAAAGCTCCGAAGATGCTTCAAACAATAAAGACAAGGAAGAACAAGAAATTAAAGCGAGGCCTTTAAACATGGAAGACATGAGACAGGCTAAGAGTCAGGTAGGGTGAACTTTAAATTTCATTCAAATGGATATGGAGTACTTGATTTGGGCATTTGTACAATACTGCATGAACTAGTCAAAAGTGGATTTTTAAAATCTAGAAATTTAAAAACGTTGGTTCAATTGAATACGGTAATAGATATATGGCACTAGGGTCATCTGATCCATTTTTTTTCCACTTAAAATGGTAACTTGTAACCAAAGATTTCATACTAAATATCACACGAGTGGAAGAAGGAAAGTGTTATTTGCAATAGAATATCTTTTCCCATCTACATGAACTTACGTATATGCAGGTGGATGCAAGTTTTGCGTCAGAAGGATCCGTAATGAATGAGTTAAAGCAGTGATAACAATAGCTGACTCACTTCCTTTAGATTGTGGAATGCTACTTTATTATTGGATTTGTTACAATTCATCTTCAATGATACGTTTCAACAAAGGAAGGAGTCCTTCACCAGAGATGTTGAACTCAAAGCATGCCTAAATGTCTCACTATATCCCAAATGTCACAGAGATACCATGATTCCCATGCCAGAAAAGCACAAGTTCTGCAACATGCATCTATTCTCTAAAGGACGTGTAGATCATTATGCACTATGTTTTGGAATGGGTTCTTGGTTTTCGTTTGAGTTGTCTACAAACAAATGAGCACCTGTATTAGGGGATTCATGTTATGTCATGCATGGTTTTGGAAGATGCAATGGCTTTGTAGGAAGTGGGAATATTTTACACCAAACATTTTAGGTGTGCTGTATTATATATGACAGTAGAATTTTGTAAATTGAATTGTCTTTAAACTGTACTGCTTTTACAGTTGTGCAACTGAAATTATTTTTCTTTAAATCGAACTAGTTGAATGCTATTAGAATTGAAAGAAACTCTGAATTTAAATTTGTAATGAAGTTAGATATTAAAAAGAAATTAAAATGAATTAGCTAGAAATTTAGTCAACTGATTTAAATTCTTTCGCAAATGATGAAGGAAGGTTATGTTTTGATTTTAGGGATTGTTTAAGTAACCACCTAACTTCCACCTAATCCAAACAACTGTGCTTGAATCTAAGATCATTTTTGGCTAAAGTAGTTCAAGTTCAATTCCTTGACAATGAACCTTTTTAATATCATCCAAAAATAACTAGATCACAATTCCAATTGGCTCCCTCAAGCCCGAAAATTAGCAACCCATTATTAACTCAAAATATATAAGACATAAGATCCCTTAGTCATCCACTTTTAAAGAAAATAATAAATCTAGAAAAGGCTTCCTTTATTCTCTCTCCAAATCCAACCGTGAGAGATCTCTTTGCATTTTTCCACATCAACAAGCTGGCACCTATAATCCAGATTTTTTCTCCCAAAAATTAAGATATCCTTCAAAAGTGTTCCTTAAATAGATATAATAAGAGAATGAAGAAAATATGAAATCCCAAGAAAATTATAAAGACTAAAAGCTTAAGAAATAGACAATGAGATAGAAAAACTACCCCTCAAACTTATGCTCAATTTGAAACTAAATAACTTCCAAGGAGAAAAATGATATATAAAAAAGGAAGAAAAATATAGTTTTGCGATCAGAAAATAAGTAAAAGTTGTATAGCCTACTCCGCTACTTAAGTTTTATTACCATCATTGTTTATTACATTTATTTAACTAATACGAAATGATATAAAATTAAATATATTAATATTAATGGATGTCATTTTAAAACTCTAGTAATTGAAGTTAATAATAATAAAATTCTTTCAACGCATTATATACTTTTTAAACAAATCATTTATCCAAAAATGATAATCTTACGTTATTAATATAATCATAAATGATTTGTAGTTTTAAAAGACATTTTGAGATAAGAAAATATCAAGATTTAGATTGGAGATCTTTCCTCGAATATATATATATATATATGCACATTCAAGCATCCTATCATTATTGACTATTAATTAGAAATTAATATTTTATAAACAATTTAATCTATATTTCAGAAATGTAATAAAATTATTCTTATTCATTTTTTTATACAGGGATGTTCATCTTTTGTTATGGAATAAATCAAGAAATATGAAACCTCGTAAAAGTGGTGGAATGGGACCATCAAATTGATTTGATTCAAGATAGCTAAAGTCCTTTGGGAAATGTCTGACCTAACTTGCAAGATCTCAATCCTATCTAATTCAATTGAAAACATGGGTCCCAGTTTTGGCTAAATTCCAGAGCCAATGAGTTATCAGATAAAGCGTTTGAACTCAAATCTAGTTGTTCTAGGCGAGCTGGAAATCCAACATCTTCAGAAATTGTCCCATTTAGCTTGTTCCTGTAAAGGTACAATCTTCTTAAAGATGGGAACACTGAGAGAGTGTTTGGAAGAGTGCCATTTGATTCATGCCCAAATCTAATTCTTCCAATGAGTATCCAATATATCTAGATAAGTTATGGATTATCAGTGGAGGATCTCCACTCAAACTGATATTGGATAGCATCAGTGAGAGCAAATAACTTGCATTTTGAAGTGATTTTGGAACTCCACCCTTTAATTGATTCCCTGATAGGACCAATGTTTCCAACTTCAAAAAACATTAAGAATTCAGGCAGTATGCCGTGGATTTTATTCCAACCTAGATTCAGTTCTTGCTATGAGTATCTAGGACACTCAGACAAGTTATTGAATATCACTGTCAGTTCTTCACTAAACTTGTTACCAGAAATATCCAATGACAACATTGTTTTCACTAGATCCTCTGTTTTTGAATAATAAATTGTGACCTTTTTGGAATCTTTTTTTAGAACATCGTTTTCACTCATTCAAATTTTTGAGAATAGGACGCAGTAACATTTTTGTTGTAAAAGTGAAAACAAAAAATCCTCACTTGCTCACAACAAAATTTGAGTATATTTTGTTCCTCTCCACAGAATTTCCCAAGACGCTAGAGGCACTTACATCTCAATCAGGGGAATGATACCCCTGCTGCCAGCTCTAGTGAATCACCATCAAAGGCATGATTTCCACTCACATTAGAGCTTTGGTTTCTCAATTTGAGTATATTTTTATTTTCTTTGTATTGAACTGTTTGCGTGTAGCAGTTTCAGACTCGAAGCAAAAAAATGGGCTTCTAAATAACATGAATGGTATGGAATAACAAGAATTTCTTGTTTCACTTTACAAGCACATATTATGCATGAAATGAAGCATGAAATGACTTAGTTCACAGATCCATGATTAGTAATATTCAGAATTTCTGTTTGATCTATTCAAATTTCCCCATCCTATATAATTAACACATTAGTTCAGGTTCCTAGTTTCTAAATGACGCACCTTCATCTATGATTACATCAAATGAGTAGTCACAATATTAACTTTTCACAATTATACTTGTTCAGACATCTCCCCGCTCTTAACACTTTAAAATGATCATAAGGAGTCATGTAAGGAGTTTTTAGAAATCCTGCATTCTATCCTCGGGTTATGTAACTTCAGCATTTTCTTTGGGTTATATTTTGATTGATGAAAAGGAGCAAAATATAATACTTAGTTCCATTGTTTTTTTTTTTTTAGATCACCAAGTTCCATCGTTACACTGATGAAAGGGACATATTTGAATTGCATCAAAATGTTTTTAACTTGGTTACTAATAGTGCACTATAGTGATACAGAGTAGCTGTGGCCCGTTACAGAATTTGAATGTTGTGTTTTTGAATAGTGGTCATAATACTGTGAATTTTCATAAAATCTACTTTTGCCTTTAAAATAACATCGTTTTAGGTGCAGTGGTTGCAATCTTGAGATTTTCCTTGGTTTTAAAATTAAAGACATTCCAAAATAAGAAATAATTTAAAGTTAAAATTATCCAATGTAATATGGATACCAAATGAAGATATTTTGTTTATTATTAGTATAGATTAATAATTAATAATATAGATTATTATTATTGTTTCTTTCTTAAAAAACATAGTTTGAAAATTGGAGTGATCTCCATATAATTGAAACATATGGTGTCAAGTTATGAAAAAATGATTATGATAGATTCATTCATTCAAAATATGTGGAAGAAATATTTTAATTTTTTTATTCTTAAAAAATTAAAAATGAGGCCCTTATCAAATGTTTAACTCAATAATATTTTTGTCAAACCGAAATTTTGATTAAGAGAAAGATGCAGGTAAATTATTAATATAATACATTGTAATTTATATTTCATTACAAACATAATGCTAATAAAACTAGAGTCTTGTTAAAAATATCAAAACATGATATAAGTATCTCAATTGACACTGAAGAAATGTAAAACAATCATACTTTCTAACTTATTGTCTTTTCCAAGCATTAAAAAGCTAATACATTGGAGTCATCCAAGAGGGCTAGTGTAGGGACTGAAAATTAAAATAAAATAAAAAAGAAAGAAGGAAAGAAAATAAAAATAGAATGTTAGTTTCCAAAATGTGTAAATGAAAATAAATAAAATTCTTATACCTATAAAAAGAAATTTCTAGAAATTGAAGTAATAAGAATAATAACATAAAGTTAATGATAAATTAAAATCACAATAGTTTATAAGAAAAACATTTATAGTAATAATGGAGATCACCAATATTTTTGGATTAAGTATTGAACATCAATAATTATTAATTTAATGATTATATAATGAAAATATAGTTTAATACTATTAACTAATTTTAATATAATTTTTATAAAACTTCACAAACTTATCATATTCACATTAATAAATATATAATTGAATGACAATATAAAATAATTTAATATTGTTAATACACAACTTATTTTCTCTAATTATATCTCTATTTTATTTTATTATCATGAAAACTTTTCATCCAAATTTTTTAAAGATTACATAGGATTAGTTTTTGATCAGTTTAAGATCAGTTTTTGCTGCAGTAATTCACATTCAATTCCTTGGCAATGAATCCTTTTAATCTCGTATAACTTAATTCCTTAAATGAAATCATGAGACTAAGTACAAAAGCACAACAAAATTCCTAGATCAAACACAGTTTACTATTTCTACATAATCAAAGAGCATGACCCAAAAATCAAGAAACAATAACCAAACATCTCAATTCTCATTATTGTGAAGATTCATCAACTTCATACAAAACAACCAGTTCAGATTTAAGGGCTAAAGTTACAACAAAATGCTTAGAAATTAAAAAGGAAAATAAACTAGATCACAATCACAATTGGCTCCCTCAAGCTCTAGAAGCCTTCCTTAATTCTCTCTCAGTCTCCAAATCCAACTGTGAGAGATGCCTTCTCACCTCCAAAACTATCTCTTTGCATTTTCCACCTCCACAAGCTGGCACCTAGAATTCAGAATTTTTCTGTCAAAAATTAAAATATCGATCCTTCAAAATTTGTCCTCAACTAGAAGTAATAAAAGAATAAAGAAAAAATTGAAATGCCAAGAAAACCACCATGACTAAAAGCTATATAAAGATGTAGAAAATGAGATAGAAAAACTACCTCAAACTTATTTTCTATTTAATAACTTACGAGGAAAAAGATATATCAAGAAAAAAAATATATAATTTATATTGAGTTATTATTTAGCGATTAGAAAATAGGTTAAATTATATTAATTTGTTTAATATGAAATGTTAGTGTAAAGAAGTTTTATAACCTACATAACAATCATCATTCCTTTAATTTATTTAACTAATACCCCGAAATGACATGAAAATAAATAAAATTAAATATATTAAACTAGTTCATTCAAAGATATATCATATATGTTCTAGCTAGTCTTCTTTTAGTGAAGAATTCAGGCAGTATGCCGTGGATTTTATTCCAACCTAGATTCAGTTCTTGCTATGAGTATCTAGGACACTCAGACAAGTTATTGAATATCACTGTCAGTTCTTCACTAAACTTGTTACCAGAAATATCCAATGACAACATTATTTTCACTAGATCCTCTGTTTTTGAATAATAAATTGTGACCTTTTTGGAATCTTTTTTGAGAACATCGTTTTCACTCATTCAAATTTTTGAGAATAGGACGCAGTAACATTTTTGTATTAAAAGTGAAAACAAAAAATCCTCACTTGCTCACAACAAAATTTGAGTATATTTTGTTCCTATCCACAACTTGTTTACCTACGGTGTAATAGTAAACTAAGGTTCGTGTTGATGAATAATTGTTTTTTTTATTAATTGAGGATCTAAAGGTTAAAACAAAAGAGAAAAACGCCATCTAGTTGTAAACAATGGTTTGTGACTGCTATTTATCATATAAAGGAAAATGAAGTATATATACGAAGACTAAAATATTATTACCAGCTATCCTCTGTGACGCCACTTGGAAACTTTCACTGCTACCATGACATAAATAGCGTCTGATAAATTGCTTATGAACTTGAAATAAGCATGTCTCCAAGAACGCTTTATTAAGATTGAGCCAAAGACGCCCCATAAGCTTATAACAAATCCAATTGCCATACTCATGTAAAATTCACGGGTGAAGAGCAATTTTTCATCTTCAGGAAGTTTAACAATTGGTTCCTGTGCAGGCTTCCCATCAATACACAATTTCTCTAGTGGCGGTCCACAAAGATCAAGATTATCTTCATAACATGAGGCATTGAAACTCTGTAATTGTGTACCAGTTGGAATTTCTCCAGATAGATTGTTATGTGACAAATCTAACACGCCGAGTCGATCAATTTGAGTAAGACTCCATGGAATTGAACCAACAAGATGGTTTCTTGACAAATCAAGAAAGTCAAGTGATGTTAACTTTCCAATATTTGAAGGAATCGCTCCGGTCAAATGGTTTCTTGATAAATTCAATGAAACCAATCCAAATAAATTCTCTATTTCCAGTGGAATTTCTCCAGAAAAGTGATTGCTTGAGAGATCAATGCTTTTTAGAAGTAGTAACCCATTATTTTTGAACATTTGTTCTGAACCTTTCCACATCAAGAATGCATTCAAATAATATGTTTGATTACCAACCAAGAGATTGGTATTGACATAATATGAATGACCTTGTGAAGATGTCTTTTGAGTCATTGAAGTAAAATATTTTATGCATTTAGGAATTTGCCCAGACATGCTGTTTAGTGATACATCCAAGAGTTGAATGTCACTTAGGTAGCAAATTTGCAATGGTAAACTTCCATGGAAATTATTTCTTCCCAAACATAAAAATTGCAACACTTGTAATTCGCTCCCAATCCAAGCAGGGATAAGCCCTGATAATCTGTTTTCTGCAATATCTAGCATTACTAGCTTTTTGCAACTCCTCAAGGAGAAAGGTATCTTATCTGTTAAGTTGTTGTTTCTCAATAGCAATGCTTGAAGCTGAAGAAGAGATCCCATGGATTTGGGTATCCTTCCTGAAAAATTATTGTGACTTAAGTCCAAATAAGTTAATGACTTGAAATGGCTCCAACAGTCCGGAATTTTTCCAGAGAAATGATTATTTGAAAGGTCTAATTCGTACAAAGTTTCAACTGTACCATTAGCACATAAAAATGAAAGAGAATCTGAGAATTGATTTTTGGATAAATCAAGAAATAGGGAACCTCGCAGAAATGGTGGAACAGGGCCATCAAATTGATTTGGTCCAAGAATTAGAGAATATTGAATATTCTTTGTTGGAAAATTAGGAATTATACCATGGAGATTATTGTATGAAATATTCATTGAAATCGATTCTCGGAATGCTAAATTAGCCCAAAACCACTTTGGAACCATATCTGCTATTCCAGCATTTGAAATGTCAATATACTCAAATTGATTTTGTGTCTCCAACCATTTGGGAAATACTGGACCTAGCTTGCACGATCGCAATCCTATGTACGTCAACTGAAATGGTGGGACCCAATTTTGGCTAAATGCCAAGGTCACTAAAGAGTTGTCAGATAACTCCAAGTAGTTTAACTTTGACATATTAGCGAAATGATAGTCAGTGAGCACACCCTTTAAGGAATTTGATTGCATATCTAGTTGCTCCAGTTGAGGTGGAAATTTATAATCTTTAGGAATCTCTCCATTTAACTTGTTTCCGTCAAGATATAATTTTTTTAAAGATGAGAATATTGAGAGGTCTGGTAGTGTGCCATTGATTTGATTCATGCCTAGATCTAATTTTTCCAATGAATATCTAGCACATCCAGACAAGTGATGGATTATCATTGGAAACTCTTCACTCAAGCTATTATTAGACATGTCCAATGAGCGCAAAGCACATGCATTCCCAAATGATTTGGGAATTCCACCTTCTAAAGAGTTTGATCCAATTGACAAAGACTCCAACAGAGATGGCAATTTGGTACTCTCTGGAATTTTTCCATTTAATTGATTTCGTGAAAGATCCAATGTTTTCAAGGCAGAGAATATTGAAAGGTCAGAAAGCGTACCATTGATTTGATTTCCTCTTATGTTCAATTCTTGCAGCGAGAATCTGGCACACCCAGACAATTGATGAATTATCACCGAAAGCTCTTTATTCAAATTGTTACCAGACATATCCAGTGATCTCAAAGCACATGAGTTCCCAAATGATTTGGGAATTCCACCTTCTAAAGAGTTTGATTGGATTGACAGAGATTCCAAATGAAACGGTAAGCGGATGCCTTCAGGTATCTTTCCCCTTAATTGATTTTGATCAAGAAACAATGATCTTAGAGATGAGAATACTGAAAGGTCGGGTAAAGAGCCAGTGATTTGATTATATTGAAAATCCAATTCTTGTAATGATTGTTTAACACAACCACTAGACAAATTATGAAGGATTGATGGAAGGTCTTCAGTCAAATGGTTTGCTGGCATGTATAAAGAATGTAAGGTGCATATATTCGCGAAGGATTTCAAATCCTCACCCTTGAATATATTATATGAGAGGTCGAGGTGCTCAAGAGAATTCATTACACGGCCAAAATGGTTTGATGTGGAACCCTCCAAGAGGTTATCACTAAGGTCAAGCTCAACAAGGTTGGAAGTGACGTTGGACAGCCACTGGAGTATCATTGATGACGTGAAGCTGTTGATGGAAAGATCAAGGACGGAAAGGGAACTAGAAAAATTGAATTTAGAGGGCCTCAATGGAAGGATAAACTGATCGGAAAGGCTACAATGAATTAAACTCAGTTCTCTAAGTTTTGGTAGCTTGGCAATCATTTGGAGGAAGCTATGAGAAGTGTTGAGATTAGATATGGAGTGGAAGGAAAGATGGGCTAAGGAAATGAGATTAGACAGCCAATGATCTCCATCGTCAATTTTGAGAGCACGACCATCATCTGTTCCTCCAAGATAAAGCTTGTGCAAATTTGAAAGGTTCCCAAGTTGGGACGGTATACTTCCTTCAAAAGAATTGTAGCTGAGATCAAGATGCTGCAACTGGTAGAGATTTCCAATCTGAGAGGGTATATTTCCTTCAAATCGATTGACGCTGAGATCAAGATGCTGCAACTGGGAGAGATTTCCAATTTGAGAGGGTATATTTCCTTCAAAAGAATTGTAGCTGAGATCAAGATGATGCAACTGGGAGAGATTTCCAAGTTGACGTGGGATTGAACCCTCCAGATAATAATTCCCAGCAAGATTTAAGTGTTTCAAATGAGAAAGAGAGCCAAACTGAGTTGGAATTTTTCCTTCAAAATGAGAAAATGACAGATCAAGGTATCTCAAGTTGGTGAGAGAACCAAGAAACTCAGGGATTCCTCTGCCTTGAAAAGAATTCCAACTGAGGTTTAAATACTTTAATTGTTGCAACTCCATCAACGATTTGTGGATCTCTCCTCTGATGAAACGTTGCGAGACAATTCCAGTGAAATGATTGAAGGCATATGAATAATTAACCTGACCGTGAAGGTCAAGCATTAGAACATGGCCGGTGAGGTTGGTGCAGCGAATCCCTTGCCATTGGCAGCAATCAGAAGTGGTCCAAGAAGAGAGCATGCCATAGGGATCCACAAGTGCAGCCTTGAATTGGAGGAGTGCTTCCCTCTCAGTCTGAATGCACATAATATGGTCTTGAGCAGAAACAACAACCTGCAACATCATCATCATAAATGTTATTATGGCTTGCATGAATTTGAAACGAACTGGATTAATGGTTGGCATTTTGGTGGTTATGATGAGAAAGGCAAAGTGATTGATGAAATGAATCCACTGAATATGAGAATTAGAATGATACTGATGACTTTAGCACTGCCAATAGCCATACATATATATAACATATGGATGGTTAATGGAACACACATTTCTCAACAGTTGGGCCACTCATAATTTCTTCCAAGTATCCAAGTCTTCTTCGCTACCCCATCAGTCTCAACAGTCATTTTCATAGCTTTTTATATGAAATATTTTACCATTTCTAAGATAGAAGCTTGCTAGATTTTTTCAAGACCCTAAATCAATTTATCTTTTCTATATCTAACTTTTTTTTAATCATTTCTACTGATTATTCATCATTTAAATTTTATATTTATAGTAATTTACTTTTGATCAAATTTTGTTATATATTAAATTTCTTTCTGTGTTAATTGCATTTATATTTATTTTTTTATTATTTTGTATTCTTTTTTTATTCGTTCATTTTTATATTTAACCTATTTACATAAAAATACATTTATTTTTTTACTTATAATAAATAACAGTCAAAACAAAAGTGTTAGATATTCATACTTTTAATATAAAAAAAATCCTTTTAGGATATTTAATTTTTAAAAAATTGTGATACACGAATCAAACAAAAAACAGCTCTTAAATAAAATTTACGAAATTAGTTAAAAGAATTTTGTATTACCTCTAAATTTACTAATATAAATTTAACGTAAGTATGTAAAATTTCTTTTGACCCAAATAGTTTGATTAGTTATGTTGATTTTATAATTATTTCTTTCCCTTTTAAAAAAAAATATCAGCTCCTTTTATATTATTGATATTATACATGTTATATTCTATATATTTATGTTATAAATATAAAATAAAAAGAAGTAGGTATTAGGGCGTTTCTAAAATATAAGCAAGTAGATATTTATGTTTTATTTTCATCTAATGTTTCATCTATCAATTAACAATATTTTAAGTTATCGTCCTAAACACAACCTAAATCTATGATGACAAATACTAGGAGCAAGATTTTGTACACTAATTACTTGACCTATATTTCGTTATGCATTTCGATTGAATTATTTTCAGTTTAAAGATGCTAAAATGTATTTAATCTAGAATATATATTTTCTTATGAGTAAAAGTCACGATAACCACACAGCACCGGCACAATTCCTACATAGTTTCCACTTTTTTTTTATTTTTCAATTTAATATATAACCAATTAAATAAAAAAAGACTTAAAAAATAATGTAGCATTCTAAACTATATATATCAAGGGGGGACTTGAAAAAGTCTCCGGTCAACAAGTTACAAAAAAGTTGATCGTATATCGTAAGGCAATTTCATATTTAAAATAATTAGAAAAATAATAAGCACAAAATTTGTAATTTATGAAAACAAAAAACTGCACTTTGAAAAAAAAACTTTTAAAAAGATTAACTCATCCGCAACTTTTGCACTTTATTTGGATTAGAGATGAAATAGAAAAAAAATGAGAGAAAAAAAAAAGATAGAAATAAAAGAGGAACGAGGTGGAAATTTTATATTTTTTGGATAAATAAATATGAAAAAAATGAGTGAATTTTATATTATTTAGGAATCCTCCCATAAAATTAATATTGCTTCAAACAAAATCCTCCCATTTCACCACTGTTTTTGAGGAATCAAATTTTTTTTGGACTCCACTAAATTTGTTTTACTTCATTTTCATTTCCATCCCATCTAAACCAAAAGTTTTCATTTCACTTTCTTTCACTTCTTCCCAATTTATTTTCATCCAAATCATCCTAAACAACAAGAAGAGGACTTCAAATTATATGTAATTGACATTAAAATCATACCGTGCTTGAAGTGGCATTCAAATTGGGTTTAGTTAGAAAAAGTGGCCATGTTCTTAATGATGAACGGAAAATTAGGTTTAAAAATGTATATCATGCTTGAAGAGGACATTTAAATTTACCCTAGATATCAATAGACCCATAAATAATTTTTTATTAAAGTGACCATGTTCTTAAGGAAGACGATATTATATATATATGCTCTTAAGAAAAGGAAGAAGAGAATATTGAGGAAAAAATTAAAATATTCAATAAATTAAAACAGTTCAATTCACACCAAAAATCAATACTTTCTGAAATTTTTAAAATTCTTAATTGGCTATAATTTCATTATTACTATACATCAATATATCAAATATGAAATATAGAATAAATTTCTTTATTAATTCAATAATGGTATAATAAATGTTTAATATCAATTTTATATTTGTCATATATATTAGCCAAAATATGTAATCCTTAATATAAGAAAAAAAAATACAATGGCACTTTCAAGGGATGACTTGGAAAAATATATAGTCAACCTGTCATGGAAATAATATATGATTCACCAATATAGTTAATAGAAAATCATACTTAAATGATAATGACATTCAAAAATTATAAAAAGCCACCATATTCTACACGAAATAAAGTATATGGTGAGTTTTTTTTTTTTTGTGTGTGTGTGGAGAAAGATTGAAAATAAAGTTTATTTTGTGTTTTATTTATTTAAGTGGAGATGAGTTATATTGAGACCTCAAGAGAAAGTCCTAAATGAGGATAAATAATAACAATTGTTGGATTAAAATTAAAAATAATATATTATTGAGATTAAAACTTAAGTATAAATATATAATATAATATCATTATTGTTATTATTATTATTGTCATCATTATTTATGTTGTTATTGTCATTATTATTATTACTATAAACTAGCTTCTAATTTTGTTATTATAGTTGTTGTTGTAGTCACTACTATTAAAATTTAATGGTTTAACCTTTACATATATGATGCTTCAACCTTGAAGACCAAAAGCAAGGAGATAGATAATCAGAAAATATGATGGTTCAACTTCTAATTCAATCCCAAGCATTATGAACCCAGAAAACAATGAAAAAAAACATGAGAATGGTCTATTCTAAAAAATAAAAAATGACATGAAATTTAATTAAAATAAGAATAAAAATTTAAGGGAATTGAAATTCATTGAAATCAAATGAGATTTGATTTGCCATTTTCACACACATGCAAATAAGAAAACACAAACGAACCTATGACAATTTGCTGAGATGAACGAACGAACTGGTACCTCTTCATCTATGAGTCTTCCTCCCTTGGATTTCGCTGAAATGTGTTTCTTTCTATTTGGTTGATTAAACAACTCTACAAACATGCGGATTTCTTTAGAGATGTTTAGTAATACTACCTCCAGTTATGTATATATAAAACAAAAGGCAATACATTTTTTGGGTTTTAATTATAAGAATCACAAGATTACTTCATTACTATATCTGCAATAGTATATAATTCGTAAGACAATATTTATTGATCTTCATATCTTGCACTAAAAAAAATCCTAAGTCTTAAAACCCCTTTCTTTTCTTTTTTTAACCTGCCTTGACATTTTTTTTTTTGGAAATATATATACACCTTAATCTCTGAGGAATTACAAATTGAGTACGTAGTTCATATTAATATTTTGCTTGTGGACTAATATCTGACCCATAAGACTTATCATAGTTACATCATTTGCAGTTCTATTAAGTTTCAGGGTGGAATTTTTGCTTTACGAGGTACTAATACATCTGTGCTATTATTTTTCTAGAACATACTTCTGAGTTACTATATGAAAGCAAAGATAAAACTGTGCAAACTATCTAGCTGTGAAGTTAGGGTGAATCACTTTACAAGTGGTGCACAACTGAACCGCTAAAATATACAATTAAATATAATAAATTTTAATCAACAGTCAGATTTATTTACCAGTTATATGTTGGATTCAGAATATGTTAATTTGAAAATAGTCCTTATATTTAACAAATTAAAAAATACCAAGAGAGACCTATGTGGTGTCTGAATTTTTTTGTTTTCATTTTAATTTTAATTCATAACAGAGCTTCCTCAAGTATTTTAATTTCCTTTACAGCATCTTCCGCAACAACTTCTAAATCCTCTCATCCATTTGTGTAGCTTTCCAAAATGTTCTGTGAATATATATCTTCATCTTGAATAAATTTATTGGCTTTCCAAAAAAAGAATTGGAAATTAATTTTTGTTAAGTGACAAGCTCTTATATGACTTTCCGGAAACAAAACAAAGAAAGACTTGAGAAGCACTCCAATCAAAATCACATTACATAAAACAATCAAGTATGGAAATTTTTATAAAGTAATATATATGATCCTTACACGACTTCATTAGAACAAAACAAAGAAAGACTTAGAAAATACTCCAGTCATCGCACTACCTACAAAAATAATAGATGTGGAAAATTTTCTTAAGTGACATGACGATTTATATGACTATGTAAGAACAAAACAGAAAGACTTAGAATTATAAGATTCCAGTCAATGGGCTAAACAGTAAATGTGGAAAAAATTGTGAAGTGACATAGCCTTAAATAGACTTTGTACGTAGGAACAAAACAAAAAGACGTAGAAAATTCGCAAGACATTGATAAAGGTTTAACTATTTTTTTAGTTTTTGTAATTTAATGTTTTTTTTTTTGTATTTCCGTTCTAGTAAAAAAATTGTTTTTAATTATTGTAAATTATATTTATTTTATTTTTAGTCCTTGAAGTAATTTAGAGAATACTTTTAACAATGAAAAATATTATCTGAAATGCTAGAAGGACAAGAAACAAAACAAACATAATTTATAAGCTTAATGTTAATTTCTTGATAAGTATACCAATTTTTCAAAGTTATATTAAACGATAGAATCGAATGTCGAATCTACATGGATTATGGTTGTGTTTAGAATTTGTGTATATCGAATTTTAAGCAAAATGACTAAAGCAAATATATTTCATTTCAGAATTAAAGCACAGAAATGTAAATTTTAACAATAGTAAATGAAATAAAAACAAAGCAAGGTGCAAGAAACAAGAAAAAAAAAAACACTTAGGTGTACAAGATGATATTTAGTGCAGATATTTTTAGAAGTGTTGGTTGTTTGGTCTACCGAAAATGTTCGTGATGTATGTTTATAATTTTTCATCATTTAAAATTATTTCAACTATTATCTTTGTCAATTAAACTACTATAATCATTATTTCTCATGTGAAAGAGCCTAAATTATTTAACTTCACTTGAACTCCTTAAAGAATTAAGCAAGGTAACTTCCTTTAAGAACATAGATGCATAAATAAGACTAAATAACATCATTTCGTCATTTAACAAGGGTTACTTAAAAGTCTCTTCCTGTTCTTAGAGTAAAAACTTTTTTCAATGGTTAAAATCTTATAACATACAGGTAAATGGTAATCAATCCATAATCAAGACAATAAACACATAAAGGAAGTGATAATATTGAACTAACATTAAATTGATAGTAGAAATCATTACATCAAAGAGTCATTAGTACCCAAGCCATCAATATGGGAAGGCTAGCCTCTCATAGTCACGAGAGACTCAAAACAAGAAGATAAAACAAAGAATTGGAAGAAAATGAAAGAAAAGAACTCCCAAAGTGGATGTTTTTTGTTCAAAGCATGCTCTAAACGAACTTCCTCCAAAAAGCATTTTTTTTAAAAAATCCTTCAAAACACAACACTATTATGTTTTTTGAAAAATCATTATGTGCTAAGCCTATATATGTGCGCTGAGCACACATCATAGTGCATCAGGCTTAAGAGACAACACTTAAGTACTTTTTATAACATTTTTTTTTTACTACATGTAATTTTTTTATTTTTAGTCATGATAAATTATTTTTGTTTTATTTTTAGTCCTTAAAATACTTTAAATAACACTTTAAACATTAAAAAAAAGGTGTTATAAAAACAAACATAATTTATAAAAACTAAAAAAATTAATAAATTGTGATAATTAAAAAGATATTTAATTTAACAATAAATGAGTATTTTTTTATTTAAACTATGGAGTTGAACTCCAATATTAAAAGTTTACAACAATTGAGATTCATCTATAACTCTTTATTATAAATGACTAAACTTGGCATTTCATACATCATGTATAAAGAAAAATTATTGCACCAATTACTATTTCATTTAATTAGAATATATTGATAATGAAATTTTTTAGCTTAATTACCTAATTGGTCACTTTATTTATTAGAAATAGTCCTCTTGTTTTTGGACTATGCAATTAAGTCAACTAACATGTTAGTGCCCAAGTAACATTAGACTCTATCTCTTTAAACTTAATGGAGAAAAAAGACAACACTAAAGATAATTGGTGAGATTTTCTATAAAAAAAAATCAATCATCACTAAAATTAATAAATACTATCAGGTTTGTAAATTTATCCATGAATAAATAAACAAAATTAATTATAATTAATCAAATCAATATAAAGGAAAGACTAATAAAATCATTTGATTGAAAATGTGATCACTTATAACCTTTAAACTAATAATAATATATTCTGAAAGTAAACTATTAAAAAAATAAAATAATTTATATTCAAATTTTTGTTAAATAAAAAACAAGAAAAAAATGCAACTATCTTAACAACAGACACTATAAAAACAGAAATAAACATTTATTGAACAAAAAATATCATTATCATTGTAATAAATAATATAAAAAGATGATAAAATAGAAATTTAATGATCATTTGTAAAATATTGTTATATTGTTGTTTAATCATAATTCAAATTAATATAATTTTTATTTTATATATATATATATATATATATATATATATATATAAAATAGATTGTGATTGAATGACGATCTAGATTTTTTTACATAATTAATGTATAATCTTTTTTATCATAAAGTATTTAGTCAAAAGTAAAAAATAACACTCCTCATATAAAATAATATCTTAATATTAAAATCTATCTATATGCTATATAAAAAATGTTGTAGAAAATAAAATTGACATGTGACTCTGTCTCAAGAGTTCCATAAAATAAATTATTTTCAAATAAAAAATTAGGAGATTAACATTCTCAAAATAAACTAATTTGATTGAAATATTCATTTATTATGTAATCTAAATAATGATGGTCAAAATTTATTGATGTCATAATTATAATGATTAACAATTATTATAATTGTCAGTATTAATTATAAAGGAATTGCAATCCAATTATATAAGTTAATGACATATCATCATGAAAATAAAATAATCAGTATAAAAAGAGAGCATAGGATTTAGTAAGATATACAATGCTGCCTCATTTTTGCATTCGCTTCAATTCGTGTCTGCATCCACTTAACCTCATTCTTGGAGGGAATTACTGATTTGTATTTTATATCTATTTTATATGTTTTCTCTAATTTTTTCGAGTACATTATGAGTTAAGTTTATTTTTTCTTTTTACCAATGTGGGTTGTACCATCTTCCTAACACTATTTTTTTCCCATTATTATTGATACTGTTTCATTTGCCTTTGTTCTTGATTGCTTCTAAATGTCCATGTTCTTCTTCTAAAGTCTTTTTTTTTTTTTTTTTTACTTCATGCTCTTCTAAACTCTTGAGATGAAGTGGGTTGATAAAGCATTGTGTTCTTAAGTTTATTTGGTTAGATATTACTTTTTTTTCATTGTATTTTTTTTAAGAGAAATTGTTAGTTGGCTCCTATTTTATTTTTTTTTCGTTTATGCTTTGAATGTGCTTATAGAACTTTGATTTGCACCAGTTATTTCTTATTTTCATTTGTTTGTTTTAGGGAGCACACAAAATTATAACGTTGATTTTTGTGTGTGTGTGTTGATTTATGTTGTTTCCTTTATCCCTATTCTTCAAATATATTCTTCCTTTTGGCCACTCTCATCATCACCATCGCCAATGGCCTTGATTTCATATATGGGCACCATTGCCTTCACCTATGCCATCCTTAATGGCAAGTGCATCTTCCACCATACATTGACTTCACCTTTGGGGATGCAGAATGAGACAAATAGTGCATGTCTTCAACTTTGATGATGGTTGTGTCCCTCGCTAGAGGAAGGGTTATTGCATAGACGAAGCGGCGACGGTAGCAAGGAAAGATTATTAAAGAAATTTGCTGCCGAAAATGGTCTCCGACAACGATGAGTGGTGACTGATTGGTTTGTTGGCAGAGGACTGGGGAAGAATAAACCTAGATTTATTTAATAAACCAAAAACCTATATTATTAAAAAACAAAGTTGCCTCATTCAAAAGAAAAAAACAAACAAAACATGGTTACCATTTTAATTTGTGATTCTCGTTCTATCGTTTTTATTCTCATATACCTCTTTATCGTTCCCTTGTTGGCACGTATCAATTCTATTATTCCCTCCATTCCAAAACAAATATAGTTCTAGGTTATTTTATTAAAAAAATTAATAGATAAATGAATAATCATTTTATAAAATTGACGTTAATATTAATATTACATTGAAAAATTAGAATAATAATATTGATGAAAAAACAGGTCACTATAATAACAAACTCAATAATAGAATAATAGACATCAAAAATGAATTTTCTCAAACAACAGGGGGTGAAGCACTAATCTCCATTTTCAAATATCGTTTTGACAATCTTGAGGTATCATGTGTGTAAAATCTATTGTCCAACAATTAGTGATTCAACGATGAACAAATTTGTAATTGTAATATGAAAAACACTTTTTGGTGAGTGTGCGAAAATCACGATGATTTTTCTCTCCTTTCTCTCTCAATATTTTTATAACTGTTTTTCTCTCAAATGAGTCTATCTCATACACTTTAATTTGATCCTCTCTACTTAAATAAATGAGACAAAATGAAGCTTTTCATTTAAACTTTTACTTTACATAGGAAAAGAGTCCAAAAAATCTAACAAATATTAATAAAAAAACTAATATTAAATAGTCTAATATCACATTTATTTTAAAATATTTTTTCTTTTAAATACCACACTTATTTTGGATGAAGGTAGCATTATGTTTTCCTCTTTCCTCTCCCTCTAATTCTCCTTGTGCAACATGTGTTCTTCTCCTCACTCATAGGCTACATCTTAGGCCCATTACCATTTCCCTGTATCCTCTTTCCTTTCTTCTGTACACTTGCATAATGGGCCTACTATTTTCTCAGAAAATTTCTGAGATCATTTGGGCAAGAACTTCTCAGGGTACGTAGGAAGTATTCAACTCATGAAGTTGTTTGCATTGAAGCTGGACCCGTACTGGGATTGTTGTTGTCGATTTTCATCGTATGGAGATTATTATTATTATAATTGACTTTCATCAAATGTGTAGATCATCATAAGAAAAAAGTTATCTACTGTTTATACTATAAATTTATTAATTTTTATAAAATTGTTTTAAAACTGTTTTACAATATATCATTGTCAAAAATATGTTTTACAAATTAAATAGCTCAAACAAGAGTGAAACCTGAGATTTTTTTTGTTGTTTGTACAACGCTCTAATCAGCTCAACTAATAGGTCTAATATGTTACAAAATAATTAATGTCGTTATATGAACTATTAAAATTTCTAATATATATCTAATGCGCATGTAAATTTAAATAATAAATTTTGTAACAATTAATTTTGATATAATAATTAATATATTTATATACATGAATTTTACGAAAGGACAAAACAGGTATTGCGCACAATTGTTGGGTGCACGTAGGAACGTCCCATTTAAAATCATGGCCCGAGTGTGTTTGAGTATGAGGGCCCGAGTGTGTTTGAGTATGAGGTTGTGCTCCGCATTTTCTTATAGGTGTAAAATCATTCAAGGATGTAGAAGCAAGTTGTGGTTTTTCTTCAACCCACTTCAACTTAAACTTGAGAGAGGTTGAGATCAATCTGGAAGGGATCACTATATGATTAAGTTAATTTCCTTTGATCATACTTCGTTAAGATGTCATTTGTTGCATTTATTTTGTCCACTAAAAGTCGTGGTGATTAAATGGGGGCAGCTCGGGTTTACTAGCATGTCTACGTACTAGCTAGCCACTTGATGACTTTATGTCCAATGATTCAATGAATAAAATAAGAACTTGGCAGTTTTCTACTAGTTAGTATATATGGGAAGGATGATAATATATTTATGTGTCCTACAAGGGTTGTTATCTGATTTCCATCTTCCTTGCCATTATTTATGGTTTTTGTTTGTATATATGTATGTATTTAGGTCATTGCTGGATTATGGGTTTGTCTATTCTGGAAAATTGGGCCAACTTGTTGATGTTCTATCAGAGGTGTCTCCTTCTCCTTTGACTTTTAGTGCCATGAAAGTCCAAACATTATCTTGAATTGTATATATTGTGATGTGATTGTGATGAGTTTCTATAATTTCGTGAAACAGCTTTTGTTTTTGCTTCATATATAGTGTACCAATGCTTTACGAGAATAGAAATTGTACACGTTCACCTCATTTTGGGGTGCACTTAGAAGGGAAATTAAAACAAGAAAGGAAAAAAAAATTAGATGAAATGTAAAATGTGATTTGCAATGAAAAATAATTTTAAAGAGAGATAAAAAGAAAAATATAATTAAAGTGATTTATACAACTATAGGAATTCTTATCCCTCTACTTCAAAAAAGCCTTAACATCTGGTAAAAAAAAAAAAAAAAGCTTTTAGCATCCATTTTGAACATGTTGAAAGAATGACATTAACACTCAAACACTTTCAACATAAGTTAACAAATGATGTGAAAAATAACTTTTAATGTCAATTATAAATATAATAGATATAGAAAATAAGCAAAAAGTATAGATAAACAAAATTATTTATATTCATTCTAACTCAAATTAAGATATGATTCAGCCAATTTTATTCGATAGTAAATATAATAAGTTTTTTTTCCTATAATGGTTATATTTAGAATTGATATGATCTGTGCTTTTATTTTATAAAACAAAATATATATGATAATTTAATTATTCTCTACGAATCACAAATTTCATACATATCAAGCATTAATTAAATTAAACATATATATAAAAGACCTCATTAAGTATTCACACATCTATGTAGATTTAAATTATAAAAAAAAATAATTAATACCAACAACTAAAGCAAGCGATGCATTAATGCATATCCTAATTACTCGGCCAGAAAATTAGTTACAGCAATATATATAGATAATTAGATATATATTCTGCTGGTAAAAAAATTAACATGATATTAAATTTTTTATTATTTCATTAAACACAACAATATTAAAATAAAAAAATTCTAATAATTTTTAGTTAAAATTAACTATCAATTAAACTTAAATTATACAGTTGTCAAAATACAATTTGTTGCTCCCGAATTTACAAGCATAAATGTTTTATACTGTCTCACTATATCCCAAATGTCACAGGGATATCATGATTCCCAGAAAAGCACAAGTTCTACCACACACATCTTCTCTAAAGGACGTGTGGATCGTCATCTTCTCTAAACAACTTATTCATTCTCTATATGGTATCAGTCTAAGCTTATTCATGACCTTGAAGGCTACGTCATTGGCAAAACACCTTGCCCTCTTTTGATGAGGTATTTGTTAAATTGCAGAACTATGAGATGTATCTCAAGCGTCATGAGCACTTCAATCACCTTATCTCTTCCTACTCCAACACTATTTGCCAACTCTGCTCCAAGAAGGGACATAGTGCTCACACCTGTCACTGTTAAGTTTTGATTTTACGGATTGTTTAAGTAACAACCCAATTTCCACCTAGTCCAAACAACTTTGCCCAAGTTTAAGATCAGTTTTTGCTGCAGTAATTGACATTCAATTCCTTGGCAACGAATCCTTTTAATCTCATATAACTTAATTCCTTAAATGAAATCATGAGACTAATGTACAAAAGCACAACAAAATCCCTAGATCAAACACGGTTTTCTATTTCTAAATAATCAAATAGCATGACCCAAAAATGAAGAAGCAATAACCAAACCTCTCAGTTCCCATTATTATGAAGATTCATCAACTTCATACAAAACAACCAGTTCAGATTTAAATGCCAAACTACAAACAAAATGCTTAGAAATTAAAAAGGAAAATAAACTAGATGGATCACAATCACAATTGGCTCCCTCAAGCTCTAGAAGCCTTCCTTAATTCTCTCTCCGTCTCCAAATCCAACTGTGAGAGATGCCTTCTCACCTCCAAATTAAAAGTGTCTCTTTGCATTTTCCACCTCAACAAGCTGGCACCTACAATTCAGAATTTTTCTGCCAAAAATTAAAATATCGATCCTTCAAAATTTGTCTTCAACTAGAAATAATAAAAGAATATAGAAAAAATTGGAATGCCAAGAAAATCACCAACACTAAAAGCTATATCAAAAAGTAGAACGTGAGATAGAAAATAGGTAAAAGTATTTATAAGGAGGAAAAATATATATCAAGAAAAAAATATACTTTATTTGTATGTAGCTATTATTTTGGGATTAGAAAATAGGTAAAAGTATTTTGATTTGTTTAATATGAAATGTTAGTGTAAAGAAGTTTTATAACCTACTCAATTTAATATAACAATATTAATAATCATTTCTTTAATTTATTTAACTAATATGAAATGGTATAAAAATAAATAAAATTAAATATATTAATATTAATATATGTCCATGTAAAAGTATTTATAAGGAGGAAAAATATATATCAAGAAAAAAATATACTTTATTTGTATGTAGCTATTATTTTGGGATTAGAAAATAGGTAAAAGTATTTTGATTTGTTTAATATGAAATTTTAGTGTAAAGAAGTTTTATAACCTACTCAATTTAATATAACAATATTAATAATCATTTCTTTAATTTATTTAACTAATATGAAATGGTATAAAAATAAATAAAATTAAATATATTAATATTAATATATGTCCATGTAAAACTCCAACACATTGAAGTTAATACTAATTAGTAATTAGACTCTTTGAACTTATTATATACTTTTTAGAAAAACATTTATCAAAAATTGATTATATTACAGTATTAACAAAATTCCAAAAGATGATTTGTAGTTATGTTAAAAGACATTTTGAGGTAAGAATATTTAAAATATCAAGATTTAGATTCCTCGAATATATATGCACAACTCATTCAATATATATTTTCAAGCACCGTATCATTATTAGAATATTAAATTTCAAATTAGTATTTTATAAACAATCTAATCTAGATTTCGGAAGTGCAAAACAAGCATGCATGCATGTTCAACTTTTCTTTTTCATTATTATATAACTGCTTGTTCATCTTTAGTTAAAACTAGTTCATTAAAAGATATATATATATATATATATATATATATATATATGTTCTAGCTAGTCTTCTTTTAAGAAGAAAACCGAACTACAACTTGTTCATCAACTTCATACAAAACAGTAAATTAAGATTTGAAGGACAATCTATCAACAAAATACTTAGAAAAAGAAAAATAACTAGATCACAATTCCAATTGGCTTCCTCAAGCCCTAGCCCAAAGAAAATTAGCAACCCATTATTAACTCAAAATACATAAGACATAGGATCCCTTAGTCATCCACTTTTAAAGAAAATAATAAATCTAGAAAAGCCTTCCGTTATTCTCTCTCCAAATCCAACTGTGAGTGATGCCTTCTCACCTTCAAAAGTGCCTCTTTGCATTTTTTCACATCAACAAGCTGGCACCTATAATCCAGATTTTTTCTGCCAAAAATTAAGATATCCTTCAAAAGTGTTCCTCAAATAGATATAACAAGAGAATAAAGAAAAATATGAAATCCCAAGGAGAAAAACTACCCCCCTCAAACTTATGCTCAATTTGACACTAAATAACTTCCAAGGAGAAAAATGATATATAAAAAATGAAGAAAAATAAACATTATTCATATGTAGTTTTTGCGATCAGAAAATAAGTAAAATTTTTATAGCCTACTCCACTACTTAAGTTTTATTACCATCATTGTTTATTACATTTATTTAACTAATACGAAATGATATAAAATTAAATATATTAATATTAATCGATGTCATTTTAAAACTCTAGTAATTAAAGTTAATAATAGTAAAACTCTTTCAACGTATTATATACTTTTTAAACAAATAACTTATCAAAAAATGATAATCTTACGTTATTAACATAATCATAAATGATTTGTAGTTTTAAAAGACATTTTGAGATAAGAAAATAGTAAGATTTAGATTGGAGATCTTTCCTCGAATATATATATATTATTTTCAAGCATCCTATCATCATTGACTATTAATTAGAAATTAATATTTTATAAACAATTTAATCTATATTTCAGAAATGCAATAAAATTATTCTTGTTCATTTTTTTATACTTAGATGTTCATCTTTTGTTATTGAATAAATCAAGAAATATGAAACCTCGTAAAAGTGGTGGAATAGGGCCATCAAATTGATTTGATTCAAGAATTGGGGAATGTTGAATATACTTTAGTGGAAAATTTGGAAGCATACCCTGTAGATAATTATACCAAAGATCTATTTCCATCCACTTTTCCACAGCTCATTTAGCCCAGAACCACTTTGGAACAAAATCTGATACTCCAGTTTTTGAAATGTCAATATAGCTAAAGTCATTTGGGAAATGTCTGACCTAACTTGCAAGATCTCAATCCTATCTAACTCAATTAAACATGGGGCCCAGTTTTGGCTAAATTCCAGAGCCAATGAGTTATCAGATAAAGCGTTTGAACTCAAATCTAGTTGTTCTAGGCGAGCTGGAAATCCAACATCTTCAGAAATTGTCCCATTTAGCTTGTTCCTATAAAGGTACAATCTTCTTAAAGATGGGAACACTGAGAGAGTGTTTGGAAGAGTGCCATTTGATTCATGCCCAAATCTAATTCTTCCAATGAGTATCCAATATATCTAGATAAGTTATTGATTATCAGTGGAAGATTTCCACTCAAACTGATATTGGATAGCATCAGTGAGCGCAAATAACTTGCATTTTGAAGTGATTTTGGAACTCCACCCTTTAATTGATTCCCTGATTGAACCAATGTTTCCAACTTCAAAAACATTGAGAATTCAGGCAGTATGCCGTGAATTTTATTCCAACCTAGATTCAGTTCTTGCAATGAGTATCCAAAACACCCAGACAAGTTATTGAATATCACTGTCAGTTCTTCACTAAACTTGTTACCAGAAAGATCCAATGACAACATTGTTTTCACTAGATCCTCTGTTTTTGAATAATAAATTGTAACCTTTTTGGAATCTTTTTTGGCAACATGTTTTCACTCATTCAATTTTTTTAGAATAGGAAACAGTAACATTTTTTTAGTAAAAGTGAAAACAAAAAATCCTCACTTGATCACAACAAACAGTCCTTATTTGTCTTGCATTCTGCATTCATACAAATATTTATGGAAAGAAAGACAATTGTTAAATGCATACCTTGGAATGTATTTGCATCAATTATTAGAAAATTTGTTAACATATGTTCAATGTATATTTTGGAGTGCAGAGTGGGATCGTTGGGGTGTTCCCAAGCATGTTCCTCTCCCTACAGAATTTCACAAGACGTACAGGCACTTACATCTCAATCAGGGAATCATACCGTTGCTGCCAGCTCTAGTGAATCACCGTCAAAGGCATGATTTCCACTCACATTAGAGCTTTGGTTTCTCAATTTGAGTTTATTTTTATTTTCTTTCTATTGAACTGTTTGTGTGAAATAGTTTCAGACTCGAAGTAGTTTTTTGGGAGAAAACATGGGCATAATTGGTTATTAATAGTGCACTATAGTGATACAGAGTAGCCGTGTCCCGTTACAGAATTTGAATGTTGTTGTGTTACTGAATAGTGGTCATAATGGTGTAGGAGTGTGAATTTTCGTAAAATCTACTTTTTCCTTTAAAATAACATCATTTTAGGTGCTGGGGTTGCAATCTTGAGATTTTCCCTGATTTTAAAATTAAAGACATTCCAAAATAGATATGGTTTTTCATGCTTCTATCTATTATGCGATGCTTATACTATTAGACTCATACTAACTCATCTTTTGGAAATATTCAGTTGGATATTTTATACAATATCTTGGTTCATCTCCACATGTGTGGGTGGATTTACACTGTGCATTATGGCATCTACTTTTATCCTGTATTTTGAGATGATTGTATATGCAACCATATTTTGATTCAAACATTCTCCGGGAAGTCTCTTGATATAACATGACCCATTTATTTATAAGATAAGAGAATCTTGATGCATATGCCATTTTTGTTGATGATTTCACTCAAAAGTTTGAATTTATTATTGTAAATGTATGAATACATAATTTCGAGATGCCAAAGAATAATTAAATAAAGTTGCTTTCAATATTACTTTAACAAACATTCAAAGGTTAAGCATTGTTTTAAGATTAATACAAGTTTTTTTCAACAAACAAGCATTGTGTCAAGATTAATTCAAGATCAATCTTTTTGTCTCAAAACAAAGTGTTTACTAGAGATTAAAACTCTGGTAATTGATTACCAGACAGTGTAATCGATTACCAGAAGATAGATTAATTTAAGATCAAGTTTTTGCCTCAAAACAAAGTGTTTACAAGACATCCAAGACTTTGGTAGTCGATTACACTGAAGATAATTTTAAAAAATTAGCTTTTAGAAGAGTTTTGAAATTTGAATTTAAAAGTTGTAATCGATTACCATTGATGTGTGTAATCGATTACCAGCAACGAAACTCTTGAAATTCAATTTGAAAAGTCATAACCCTTCAAAATATAACTGTGTAATTGATTACCAAAAACCTGTAATCGATTATTAGTGAAAAATTTCAGAAAAAACTTTTTGAAAAAACACATTCCTTCAAACCATTTTTGAAAAGGCACGAAGAGTCTATATATGTGTGTCTGACTTCGAAAAAGCAAGAAAAAAAATATTCCAAGAGAACTTAATTATCAAATGTTCTCTCAACAGCTCTTAGGCAAATACTTGCAAATCTATTGAGAATTCATCCAAGAACTTTAATTTGTATTATCATCTTTAAAAGAGAGAAATTTCTTTAGGAACTTCAATTTGTATCATCCACTCTAAAGAAAAGAAATATTTTTGTTCATCTCAGAAAGTCAATTGTAATCAAGAGATGAGTTGTCTCTTGGAGAATCTTTGAATACAAGGGTGAGAGATCCTAATGCGTGTTGACGGGACGTAGACACGCGAAGTGGCCGAACCAATATAAATCGACTTTGCATTTTTCTCTTTCATTATCTCATTTATGTTATTATAATCAATTTTATCTTGCGCATTTAGAATAACATTGTTAAATTGATTGTTTCTTCTTCTTCATTATGAGCCTATCAAATATCATTTAAAGGAGGGGTTAAATTTTGTTAGTGAAAATTTTTGTAAGACTTAATTCATCTCCCTCTTAATTATTAAAGTCACTTGTCCAACAATTATTATTATTATTATTATGGGAGAGACACACTCTGAATCATTTTAAATAATTTAAATAAAAATAAAAAATAAAGAAAAGAAAAAGATTTAGAAGTTAAAATAAAATAATTAACAACATGATAATGGTGGATAGTTATTAGGAGAGGATAGTAGATGTTTGAAAATTAATAAAGAATATAATCGTCTAAAATTTATGGACACTAAAAAGGATATTTCTTTTATTAATAACTAGATAATAGATTACGTCTTTCTAAATTTTAAATAATAAGTAAAATAATTTAAAAAGTTAAAAAAATAAATTTAATAAAAAAAAGTGATAGAATAAAAAAAATTAGCAATATAGAAGTAGTGGAAAGTTACACTAGGTTAGAAGAAAATTTTTAAAATTTAAGAAATGATTTACAGGTGAAATTATCCAATGTAATATGGATATCAAATGGAGATATATTTTCTTTATTATTAGTATGGATTAATAATTAATAATATAGATTAATATTATTATTATTATTGTTGTTGTTTCTTTCTTAAAATAAAAGGCATGCATAGTTTGAAAATTGGAGTGATCTCCATATAATTGAAACATATGGTGTCAAATTATTTTGGTCTAATTATGACAAAATGATTATGATAGATTCATTCATTCAAAATATGTGCAAGAAATTTTCTAATTTTATTCTTAAAAAATTGAAAATGAAGCCCTTATCAAATGTTTAACTCAATACTGTTTTTGTCAAACCGAAATTTTGATTAAGAGAAAGATGCAAGTAAAGTATTGATATAATACATTGTAATTTATATTTCATTATAAGCATAACTCTAATAAAACTAGAGTCTTCTTAAAACTATCAAAACATTATATAAGTATCTCAATTAACAGTGAAGAAATGTAAACCAATCATAATTTTCAACTTATTGTCTTCTCCAAGCATTAACAAGCTTAGACATTGGAGTCATCCAGGAGGGCTAGTGTCTTTGAGGGACTGAAAATTAAAAAGAGAAAGAAAGAAAGAAAAGGAAAACAGAATGTTAGTTTCCAAAATGTGTAAATGAAAACAAATAAAATTCTTATACCTATAAAAAAAATTCTAGAAATTGAAGTAATTAGAATAATAGCATCAAGTTAATGATAGATTAAAATCACAATAGTTTACAAGAAAAACATTTATAGTAATAATGGAGATCGTTAATATTTTAGGATTAAGTATTTAATATCAATAATTATAAGTTTAATGATTATATAATGACAATATAGTTTTATACTATTAATTAATCTTAATATAAATTTTGTAAAATTCCACAAACTTATCACATACATACTAAAAAACAATTGGATGATAGTATAAAATAATTTAACATTATTCATACACAACTTATTTTCTATAATTATATCTCTATTTTATTTTATTATCATGAAAACTTTTCATCCAACTTTTTAAAAGATTACACAGGACATAGATTTATTAAAATAAAGTATTGAATATAAACACTAGATCACCCAACCACTCAACCAAGCACGAAATCGTGACCCTACACTTAATTAGCATGCTACAATTACACATTTAATTATTCATGGGTAATAAATCTCATATTTCTTTTATAATTTACGAAAACAACTTAGCCATTGTATCACAAAAATAATATCTCTTTTAATATATATTTTTTATTTGAAATCAAAAATAATATTAAACAATTTACAATACTTATACATTTTCAATACGTTTTAACTTCAATATATATATATATATATATATATATATATATATATTCATATCACCTCTCAAATAAACTTAATTAGTTTAACTAATCTTGCATATAACTTACGGGTCTAACTTTCTAGTAGCTGTTGACTTGAAATTATCCCATATCTCTTCAAAATTAATTATATTAAAAATAGTTCAAAATTATGAAATCTTTCGGTCACAATTCAAAATTATAATATATATGAAATCTTTCATTTATATAAACTATATGAAAAGCAAAAGAAACTATATATATGGAAGGGCTACAATATTATTACCTGTTAAGCTTCAGCCATGCACCTTTGATATTTTATTAGCAAATATTGCGACCTTGACATAAATATTGTCTGATAGATTGTTCAAGAACTTGAAATAGGCATGTCTCCAAGAACGCTTGAATAAGATTGAGCCAAACACCACCCAAAAGCTTATAACAAATCCAAATGTCATACTCATGTAAAATTCACGATTGAAAAGTGAATATTCATCCTCTTGAACTTCAACATTTGGTTCTTGTGCTAGCCACTTATCAATACACAATTTCTCAAGTGGCGGTCCACAAAGATCAAGATTATCTTCATAACTCGAGGCATTGAAACTCTGTAACTGTGTGCTGGTTGGAATTTTTCCAGTTAGATGGTTATGTGACAAATCTAACACGCCGAGTCCATAAATTTGAGTAAGACTCGGAGGAATTGAACCAACCAACTGGTTTCTTGACAAATCAAGAGATTCGAGTGATGTTAGCTTTCCAATCTTTGAAGGAATTTTCCCTATCAAACTGTTTCTTGATAAATTCAATGAAACCAATCCAAATAAATTATCTATTTCCAGTGGAATTTCTCCAGAGAACTGATTGCTCGAGAGATCAATGCTTTTTAGAAGTAGTAACACATTATTTTTGAACATTTGTTCTGAACCTTTCCACGTCAAGAGTGCATTCAAATCATATGGTTGAGGACCTGGAAACTGGCTGGTTTTGACAAAATATGAATGACCTTGATAATCTCTTGAAGATGTCTTTTGAGTCATTGAAGTAAAATTTTTTATGCATTTAGGAATTTGCCCAGACATGTTGTTTAGTGAGAGATCCAAGAGTTGAATGTCACTTAGGTAGCAAATTTGCAATGGTAAACTTCCATGGAAATTATTTCTTCCCAAAATTAAAAATTGCAACTCTTGTAATTCGCTCCCAATCCAAGCAGGGATAAGCCCTGATAATCTGTTTTCTGAAATATCTAACATTACTAGATTTGTGCAACTCCTCAAGGAGAAAGGTATCTCATCTGTTAAGTTGTTGTTTCTCAATAGCAATGCTTGAAGATGAAGAAGAGATCCCATGGATGTGGGTATCCTTCCTGAAAAATTATTGTGACTTAAGTCCAAATAAGTTAATGACTTGAAATGGCTCCAACAGTCCGGAATTTTTCCAGAGAAATGATTATTTGAAAGGTCTAATTCGAACAAAGTTCCAACTGTACCATTAGCACATAAAAATGAAAGAGAATCTGAGAATTGATTTTTGGATAAATCAAGAAATTCGGAACCTCGCAGAAATGGTGGAACAGGGCCATCAAATTGATTTGGTCCAAGAATTAGGGAATATGGAATATTCTTTGTTGGAAAATTAGGAATTATACCATGGAGATTATTGTATGAAATATTCATTGAAATCAATTCTCGGAATGCTAAATTAGCCCAAAACCCTTTTGGAACCATATCTGCTATTCCAGCATTTGAAATGTCAATATCCAGAAAATGATTTTGTGTCTCCAACCATTTGGGAAATGCTGGACCTAGCTTGCAAGATCGCAATCCTATGTGGCTCAACTGAAATGGTGGGACCCAATTTTGGCTAAATGCCAAGGCCAATAAAGAGTTGTCAGATAACTCCAATAAATCTAACTTTGACATATTAGCGAAATGATAGTCAGTGAGCACACCCTTTAAGAAATTTGATTGCAGATCTAGTCTCTCCAGTTGAGGTGGAAATTTAATATCTTTAGGAATCTCTCCATTTAGCTTGTTTCCATCAAGATATAAACCTCTTAAAGATGAGTATATTGAAAGGTCAGGAAGCGTTCCATTGATTTGATTTCCTTTTAAGTTCAATTCTTGTAGCGAGAATCTAGCACATCCAGACAAGTGATGGATTATCAGTGGAAACTCTTCACTCAAGCTATTATAAGACATGTCCAATGAGCGCAAAGCACATGCATCCCCAAATGATTTGGGAATTCCACCTTCTAAAGAGTTTGATCCAATTGACAAAAACTCTAACAGAGATGGCAATTTGGTACTCTCTGGAATTTTTCCATTTAATTGATTTTCTGAAAGATCCAATGTTTTCAAGGCAGAGAATATTGAAAGCTCAGAAAGCGTACCATTGATTTGATTTCCTCCTATGTTCAATTCTTGCAGCGAGAATCTGGCACACCCAGACAATTGATGAATTATCACCGAAAGCTCTTTATTCAAATTGTTACCAGACATATCCAGTGATCTCAAAGCACATGAGTTCCCAAATGATTTGGGAATTCCACCTTCTAAAGAGTTTGATCCGATTGACAGAAATTCCAAATGAAATGGTAAGCGGATGCCTTCAGGTATCTTTCCACTTAATTTATTTCCATAAAGAACCAATGATCTTAGAGATGAGAATACTGAAAGGTCAGGTAAAGAGCCGGTGATTTGATTATATGACAAATCCAAATCTTGTAATGAGTGTCTAACACAACCACTAGACAAATTATGAAGGATTGACGGAAGGTCTTCACTGAAATTGTTTTCTGGCGCATATAAAGAACGTAAGGTGCATATATTCGCGAAGGATTTGAAATCGTCAGCCTTGAATATATTAAATGAGAGGTCGAGGTGCTCAAGAGAATTCATTACACGGCCAAAATGGTTTGATGTGGATCCCTCCAAGAGGTTATGACTAAGGTGAAGCTCAACAAGGTTGGAAGTGACGTTGGACAGCCACTGGAGTATCATTGATGACGTGAAGCTGTTGAAGGAAAGATCAAGGAAGGAAAGGGAACTAGAAAAGTTGAATTTGGAGGGCCTCAATGAAAGGATAAAATGATCGGAAAGGCTACATTCACTTAAACTCAGTTCTCTAAGTTTTGGTAGCTTGGCAATCATTTGGAGGAAGCTATGAGAAGTGTTGAGATTAGATATGGAGACCAAGGAAAGATGGGTTAAAGAAATGAGATTAGACACCCAATGATCTCCATCGTCAATTTTGAGAGCACCATCATCATAATATCTGCCAAGATAAAGCTTCTGCAAATTTGAAAGGTTCCCAAGTTGGGACGGTATACTTCCTTCAAAAGAATTGCCACTTAGATCAAGATACAGCAACTGGGAGAGATTTCCAATTTGAGAGGGTATATTTCCTTCAAATTGATTGTAGCTGAGATCAAGATGCTGCAACTGGGAGAGATTTACAAGTTGAGAGGGTATTTTTCCTTCAAATTGATTGTCCCCGAGATCAAGATGCTGCAACTGGGAGAGATTTCCAAGTTGACGAGGGATTGAACCCTCCAGAGAATTCCAAGCAAGATTTAAGTATTTCAAATGAGAAAGAGAGCCAAACTGAGTTGGAATTTTTCCGCCAAAATGAGAAAATGACAGATCAAGGTATCTCAAGTTGGTGAGAGAACCAAGAAACTCTGGGATTCCTCTGCCTTGAAAAGAATTCCAACTGAGGTTTAAATACTTTAATTGTTGCAACTCCATCAACGACTGGTGGATCTCTCCGCTCATATAACGTCCATCATTAAACAGATCACCGTGAAGGTCGAGCATTAGGACATGGGCGGTGAGGTTGGAGCAGCGAATCCCTTGCCATTGGCAGCAATCAGAAGTGGTCCAAGAAGAGAGCATGCCATAGGGATCCTCAATGGCAGCCTTGAATTGGAGGAGTGCTTCCCTCTCAGTCTGAATGCACATAATATGGTCTTGAGCAGAAACAACAACCTGCAACATCATTAATATTATTATGCCTTCCATGAATTTCAAACCAAAAGGAGTTTATTTTTTACTTTTAATAAATAACAGTAAAAAAAAGTTTTAGATATTCATACTTTTAATAAAAAATCCTTTTAGGATATTTAATTTAAAAAAAATTGTCATACGCGGATAAAATATATAAAAAAAACTCTTCAATAAAATTTATGGAAATTAGTTTAAATAATTTTGTATTTCCTCTAAATTTACTAATATAAATTTTACGCAAGTATGTAAAATATATTCAAATAATTTCTTTTGACCCAAATAGTTTGATTAGTTAGGTTGATTTTATAATTATTTCTTTCCCGCTTTTTTTTAAATTTTTTTCTTTTATTATTTATATTAAACATGTTATATTCTATACATTTATGTTATAAATATAAAAGCAAAAGAAGTAATTATTATGACGTTTTTAAAATTTAAACAACTAACTAAAACTATGAATATTGGTAAAAATATTTGAATATAAATGTGTGTATAACTTTTATTTTTTTATTTAAAAGTTAAAATAATTTGAATAGTCTAGGGGGTTAATTTAATTAGTTGGAAATTAATATAAATTTTTTGATATTATCTTTGATTTCAATAGATAAAAAAAATCTTAGCTTGGTATTTAATTTGCTGAAAAGATTTGAAGCATATAAACATGGCCGCTATGAGATGGGTTCGGCATACAACACTTCTAAATAATAATTATGACTTCTGTGGTTCTGTTTGCTTCTACCACAACTACTTTAGAAAAATAATTATTTTAAGGAAAAATTTTGAACGAAAACTTTCATCCAAATGCCATTGAATTTCTATTTTAATTTTAAAATAAATTTTGTTCCTAACTTCTCTTTTAAATATGTAACAATTTTATTAGTTCATATTATTTTTTTACAAACATTAACCAATAAAATTGGTATATATTTAAAAGAGAAGTTAGGAGAAAATTTATTTATTAGATAATATTATAAAATACTTCAAATATAATTGAATCCATTGGCTTATATATTTTCAGCTTTCAGTTTTTAACTTTTCAACTTTCAAACTTTATAATTTCATCTACAATTTTAACTATCAATTAGCAATATTTTAAGTAATCGTCTGAAACACAACCTGAATCTATGGTGGCAAAAATTATGAGCAAGATTTTGTGCACTAATTACTTGACCCATATTTTGTTATGCATTTCGACCGAAAGATTTTCAGTTTAAAGATGCTAAAATGTACTTTAGTATATATATATATATATTCTTATGAGTAAAAGTGACGATCACTACACAACAATGACACAATTGCTGCTTATGTTCCCATTTTTCTTTTATTTTCCAATTTAATATTTAACCAATTAAATAAAAATAATTTAGCATTCTAAACGATATATATATCAAGGGAAGACTTGGAAAAGTCTCCAGTCAAGAAGTTGCAAAAAAAAAAGTTTTTAAAAAAAATTAAAGATTACTCATCCGTAACTTTTGCACTTTGTTTGGATTAGAGATGAAATAGAGAAAAAATGAAAGAGAAAAAAAGATAGAAATAAAAGAGAAACAAGGTAGAGAATTTATATGGTTTAAATAGAAATAGTAAAAAAATGAGTGTTTTTTTTAGGAATCCTCCCATAAAATCAATATTGCTTCTCACAAAATCCTCCCATTTTACCACTGTTTTTGAGGAATCAATTTTTTTTTGGACCCCACTAAATTTGTTTTTACTTCATTTTCATTTCCATCCCATCTAAATCAAAAGTTCCCATTTCATTTTTTTACCCCACTAAATTTGTTTTACTTCATTTTATTTTCAGTCCATCTAAACCAAAAGTTCCTCACTTCTTCCCAATTTATTTCCTTCCAAATGATCCTAGTGGAGGACTTCAAATTATATGTAATTGACATTAAAATCATAACGTGTTTGAAGTGGCATTCAAAGTAGGTTTAGTTGAAAAAAGTGACCATGTTCTTAACGAAGAAGAGGAAATTGGGTTTAAAAACATATACCATGCTTGAAGAGGACATTCAAATTTAAAGTTAATTAATCTATTTGTCCTAGATACCAATAGACCCATAAATGATTTTTTTATTATTAAAGTGACTATGTTCTTAATATATATATATATATATATATATATATATATATATATATATATATATATATATATATATATATATATATATATACACATAAATGCTTTAAAAAAACGAAGAAGAGAATATTGAGAAAAAAGAACTAAAATATTCAATAAATTAAAACAATTCAATTCCAATTAAATTCACACCAAAACCCAATACTTTCTATAATTTTTAAAATTCTTAATTGGCTATAATTTCATTATTCCTATACATCAATATATTAAATATCAAATATAAAATAAATTTCTTAATATCAATTTTATATTTGTCTTATATATCAACCAAAATATGTACTCCTTAATATAATAAAAAATTAATACTATGACACTTTCAAGGGATGATTTGAAAAAATATATCATCAATTTGTCATGAAAATAATGTATGATTGACAAATATAGCTAATAGAACTTAAAAAGAGTAATGACATTCAAAAATTGGAAAAAGCCACTATATTCTACTCTACACATAAAAAAGTGTATGCATGGTGTGAGCCTTTTTTGTGTGTGCGTACGGAGAGAAAGATTGAAAATAAAATTTATTGTATCTTTCATTTGTTTAAGTCAAAATGGATTATATTAGAATCTTAAGAGAAAGATCATTTTGAAGGTTAAAATGGGAAAAATGAAAATTATTGAATTAAGATTAAAAATAATATATCATTGAAATTATTGAATTAAAATTAAAAATAATATATCATTGAAATTAAAACTTAATTATAAACATAGAATGTAATATTATTATTGTCCTTATCTTTATTATTATTGTCATTATCTTTGTCATCACTATTTATGCCTTGTTGCCATTATCATATTTGATGGTTCAACATCTACATATACCATGGTTCAACCTTGAAAACAAAAAATAAGGGGGCAAAACAAACGGTGCTTCAACCTCTAATTCAATCCGAAACATTATGAACCCAAAAAACAATGAACAAAACATAGGAGAATGATCTATTTTAAGAAGAAAAAAATGACAAAACTGTGAATAAAAATTTAAGGAAATTGAAATTCATTGAAATCAAATGAGATTTGAATTGCGATTTTCACAAATACATTCAAATGAGAAAACATGAACGAACCTGCAACATCATAAATATTATTATGGCTTGCATGTATTTGAAACGAACTGGATTCATGGTTGGCATTTTGGTGATTATGATCAGAAAGGCAAAGTGATTGATGAAATGAATCCACTGAATATGAGAATTAGAATGATACTGATGACTTTAGCACTGCCAATAGGCATGCATATATATAACATCGGGATGGTTAATGGAAGTCACATTTCTCAACGGTTGGACCACTCATAAATTCTTCCAAGTATGTAAAATATATTCAAATAATTTCTTTTGATGCAAATAGTCTGATTAGTTATGTTTATTTTATAATTATTTCTTTCCCGTTTTTTTAAATTATCAGCTCTTTTTATATTATTTATATTATACATGTTATATTCTATATATTTATGTTATAAATATAAAAGCAAAAGACGTAAGTATTATCACGTTTCTAAAATATAAACAAGTAACTAAAACTATGAATAATGGTAAAAATGTTGAAATATAAAAGTGTGTATAACTTTTATTTTGTTATTTAAAAGTTAAAGGGATTTGGATAGCTAGGGGATTTAGTTTAGCTGGTTCAATAAGATTTATGAATTATTATATATCTCAAAGAAGGGACATAGTGCTCACACCTGTCACAGTTAAGGGATGGTTAATGGAAGGCACTTTCTCAACAGTTGGGGCAGTCATAATTTATTGCAAGTATCCAAAGGGTCTTCTTCACTACCTCATCAGTGGGGAAGACTTGGAAAAGTCTCCGGTCAAGAAATTACAAAAAACTTGATCGTATATCGTAAGGCAATCACATTCACATTTAAAATATATAATTAAAAAACTAATAAACACAAAATTTCTAATTTATGAAAACAAAAAACTACACTTTAAAATAATAATAATTATTATTATTATAAACACTAGATGCACCCAACATTCCAACGAGCAAGAAATCATTATCCTGATTATTTAGCATGCTACATTTACACGTTAATATTATTACATGCATGCTAACCTTTAGCTACCTTTGATATTTTATTAGGGAACATTGCTACCTTGGCACAAATATTGTCTCGTAAATTGTTCAAGAACCTGAAATAGGCATGTTGCCAAGAACCCTTGAATAAGATTCCGAATGCCCATACTCATGTAAACTTCACGACTAAAAAGTAAATATTGAACTTAAGGCATCGAAAACTCTCTAACATGAAGAGTCGATTAATTTGAGTAAGACTTTGAGGAATTGAACCATCTAGCAGGTTTCTTAACAAATCAAAAAATTCAAGCGACCTTAGGTTTCTAATATTTGAAGGAATTTTCCCAGTCAATTTGTTTCTTGATAAATTTAATGAGACCAATGCAAATAAATTCTCTGTTTTCACTGGGGTTTCTTCTAAAAAAATGATTGTTCGACAAATCAATATTGATGCTGAGATCAAGATGCTGCAAGTTGAGAAGGGATTGAACCATGGAGAAAATTCCAAGCTAGATCTAAGTATTTGATATATTTATTTCTTATTTTGTTGTAAAAAAATATGACGAACTATTATATATCAAACATAATTTTTTAATTTTAATTTGTAATATGTGAATTAAATATAAATTAAAAAATACCAAGAAAAGTTAGGTACAGGGAAAGGATTTAGTCTCTTACAAAGGGTAAAATTAAGAAAAACAAATTAATAACCTATTAGTTAGCTTATTTTTATTTATAAGCTATTTAAGTAATTGTTACTTGTTAATAAAGACCAAAACTGGTAACAGAGAAAAATTAGAATGACCAAAAACACTAAAACATTTATTAAAAATTAAAAGCAAAAATATAAAAAGGTTTATTCATACAGACTCGTCTTTTCTTTCATTAAAAACTAAAAAAGATAATAAACCTTTTTCATTCATTTTTTTTGGTAGAGCTTCTTTTACTCACACTTGTTACCCATACAGACTCGTCTTTTCTTTCATTTTTGTTGTCAGAGATCCTCCTTTTCTATGAAGCTAAACATCTTTTAAAAAAATTATCCACACAAAATTTCTTGATGATATCAAGCTAAACGTGTAACTTTTACGCATGTATAAGTAGTATTCAATGCATATGCATGGTCCGTATAAGTCATGAATTTTGTTGATAATAATTTAATCTTCATAGATGTCATGGGTTTTGTGTTGATTTTCTGATGTTTTGTGAATATCTACATCTTGAATATATGAATTTGTTGGCCCTGGAAAACAGATAATTGGAAATTTCTATGAAAGTAACTTGGCCTCCGTCATCGCATTATTTAAGATAATAATTGTGGAAATTTTTATGAAGTGGCCGGCGTGGCTCCTTTAATTTAGAAAAGACATTGTCATCACAATATTATTTAAAACAATAAATGTGGAAATTTTTATAGATTATGTGGCTCCTTGTACGACTTTGTAGACAAAACACCAAAAAGCTAGCCTACGAAAATTCCGTCATCGCAATACATAAAACAATAAATTAAACTTGATATTTCATACATAATGTAAGTTAATTTTTTGCACCGATAATATTTTAATTTAAGCAAAATGTAATAATAATGTAAAGACTTTTTTATATTATCAATCTAACGATGGATTATTAAATAGGGCATTGATAAACCTGTTAATTTTTATTATAATTATTTACAAATTATATTCAAAATAGTTTGAAATCGGTTGATAATATATATTTATTTACATCAATAATATGAATGAAAATTAAACTCATTAATTTTCTTTTTCTAAGAACAACTCCAATGCAAATATAAAAAAAAATTATAAAATTTATGAGGATGAAGTGGTCGTTGTGGAAGGGTTGAGCCAAGCTTTGACAACTGAGAAGCCACTTGGAGGAATCGGGGTTGATTATCTTATATGTTGTTTCTGTATTTGAAACAACTTTAAGGCAGAAGAAATATGTTGTTCCACCGATACCATTTCTCCCCGCACCCTTGCTAGGGTGCAAAATCATTTAATTTGTGTAATTGATTATGGAAGATTAGGATAAGATCGAACTTGGTAATTTTTGTTTTTGTTTTTTTTTATATAATTTTTTGTGTTTTTGCTTTATATATTTGAAGTGGAGGAAGCAGTGGTAGGTTCTATATTTATAATTTGAAAAAATGTTGTAGACTAAAATCCAACATCTTCAGAAATTGTCCCATTTAACTTGTTCCTATAAAGGTACAATCTTCTTATAGATGGGAACACTGAGAGAGTGTTTGGCAGAGTGCCATTTGATTCATGCCCAAATCTAATTCTGCCAATGAGTATCCAATATATCTAGATAAGTTATTGATTATCAGTGGAAGATTTCCACTCAAACTGATATTGGATAGCATCAGTGAGCGCAAATAACTTACATTTTGAAGTGATTTTGGAACTCCACCCTTTAATTGATTCCTTGATAGGACCAATGTTTCCAACTTCAAAAAACATTAAGAATTCAGGCAGTATGCCGTGGATTTTATTCCAACCTAGATTCAGTTCTTGCTTTGAGTATCTAGGACACCCAGACAAGTTATTGAATATCACTGTCAGTTCTTCACTAAACTTGTTACCAGAAAAAGTGAAAACAAAAAATCCTCACTTGCTCAGAACAAAATTTGAGTATATTTTGTTCCTCTCCACGCTCAAATGAGTAGTCACAATATTAACTTTTCACAATTATACTTGTTCAGACATCTCCCCGCTCTTAACACTTTAAAATGATCATAAGGAGTCATGTAAGGAGTTTGTTAGAAATCCTGCATTCTATCCTCGGGTTATGTAACTTCAGCATTTTCTTTGGGTTATATTTTGATTGATGAAAAGGAGCAAAATATAATACTTAGTTCCGTTGTTTTTTTTAAATCGCTAAGTTCCATCGTTACACTGATGAAAGGGACATATTTGAGTTACATCAAGATGTTTTTAACTTGGTTATTAATAGAGCACTATAGTGATACAGAGTAGCTGTGGCCCGTTACAGAATTTGAATGTTGTTGTCTTTTTTAATAGTGGTCATAATGGTGTTAGAGAGTAAATTTTGGTAAAATCTACTTTTTTTTCCTTTAAAATAACATCGTTTTAGGTTCAGAGGTTGCAATCTTGAGATTTTGCTTGGTTTTAAAATTAAAGACATTCCAAAATAGATATGGTTTTTCATGCTTCTATCTATTATGCGATGCTTATACTATTTGACTTACACTAACTCATCTTTGGCAATATTTTTCTCTACTCTGAACTCTAATTCGTTTTTGTTCTGAACTCTGAACCTTCAACTTGCTCTACTTTTCATGTTCAACACTCATTTTATATTTGAATGTTTAAGATGTCGGAATATTTTAAATGAACATTTTTTAGTTCGAGCATTTATATAATTATTTAATCTCTATGTAGAAGTTTAGAATACTGATCATCCTGCTATGTGCTATATAGTGACTTTGAGCTGCTATCAGAGACTAACAATTATTGTTTTTAACTGTTAATTCATGTATCGGCATAAGCGTTTGTGGTGTTCGGTGTAAATTGATGAGCCATGAAGAATTAAGTTTATCCAATTGGATATTTTATACAATATCTTGGTTCATCTCCACCATGTGTGGGTCGGTTTACACGACATTATGGCATAGGAGATGATTGTCTATGCAACCATATTTTGGTTCAAACATTCTCTAGGAAGTCTCTTATATAACATGACCATTAATTTGTAAGATAAGCAGATAATCTTGATGCATATGCCATTTTTGTTGATGATTTTACTCAAAATTTTGAATTTATTATTATTATTATTAGGGGAGAGAGACACTCCGAATAATTTTACATATTTTAAATAAAAAAGAAAAGGAAAAGATTTAAAAGTTAAAATGAAATAACTAAAAGTGTGATGGATAGTTATTAGGAGAGGATAGTAGAAGTTCACAAATTAATAAAGAATATAATAGTCTAAAATTTATGGACAAGGGTATTCTTTTATTAATAACTAAAGTTCACGTCTTTCTAAATTTTAAAAAATAAGTAAAACAATTTAAAAAGATAAAAATTAAATACATCTAATAAAAAACATGATAGAATAAAAAAATATTAATAATATAGAAGTAGCGGAAAATTACATAGGTTAGAAGAAATTTTTAAAATTTAAGAAATGGTTTAATGGTAAAATTATCCAATGTAATATGGATACCAAATGGAGATATTTTGTTTATTATTAGTATAGATTAATAATTAATAATATAGATTATTATTATTGTTTTTTTCTTAAAATAAAAGGCATGCATAGTTTGAAAATTGGAGCGATATCCATATAATTGAAACATATGGTGTCAAATTATTTTGGTCTAATTATGACAAAATGATGATGATAGATTCATTCATTCAAAATATGTGCATGGAATTTTCTAATTTTTTTATTCTTAAAAAATTGAAAATGAGGCCTTTATCAAAATGTTTAGCTCAATAATGTTTTTGTCAAATCAAAATTTTGATTAAGAGAAAGATGCATGTAAATTATTGATATAATACATTTTAATTTATATTTCATTACAAGTATAATGCTAATAAAACTAGAGTAGATCTTCTTAAAACTATTGAAACATGATATAAGTATTTCAATTGACTCTCAAGAAGAGTAAAACAATCATAATTTTCAACTTATTGCCTTTTCCAAACATTAACAAGCTTATACATTGGAGTCATCCAAGAGGGCTAGTGTCTTCAAGGGACTGAAAATTAAAAAAAGAAAAGAAAAACAGAATGTTAGTTTCCAAAATGTGTAAATGAAAATAAATAAAATTCTTATACCTATAAAAAGAAATTTCTAGAAATTAAAGTAATAAGAATAATAACATAAAGTTAATGATAGATTAAAATCACAATAGTTTATAAGAAAAACATTTATAGTAATAATGGAGATCATCAATATTTTAGGATTAAGTATTGAACATCAATAATTATTAATTTAATGATTATACAATGACAATATAGTTTTATACCATTAATTAATTTTAATATAACTTTTGTAAAACTACACAAACTTATCATATACATAT
>NC_038252.2:33845758-33856923 GCF_000004515.6 Glycine max
TTTAAACAAGTAACTAAAACTATGAATATTGGTAAAAATATTTGAATATAAATGTGTGTATAACTTTTATTTTTTTATTTAAAAGTTAAAATAATTTGAATAGTCTAGGGGGTTAATTTAATTAGTTGGAAATTAATATAAATTCTTTGATATTATCTTTGATTTCAATAGGTAAAAAAAATAAAGGAGAAGAAGGGGAGAATTGGATAAAAGAAAAACTTAGCTTGGTATTTAATTTGCTGAAAAGATTTGAAGCATATAAACATGGCCGCTATGAGATGGGTTCGGCATACAACACTTCTAAATAATAATTATGACTTCTGTGGTTCTGTTTGCTTCTACCACAACTACTTTAGAAAAATAATTATTTTAAGGGAAATTTTTGAACGAAAACTTTCATCCAAATGCCATTGAATTTTTATTTTAATTTTAAAATAAATTTTGTTCCTAACTTCTCTTTTAAATATGAAACAATTTTATTAGTTCATATTATTTTTTTACAAACATTAACCAATAAAATTGGTATATATTTAAAAGAGAAGTTAGGAGAAAATATAATTTAGTAGATAATATTATGAAATACTTCAAATATAATTGAATCCATTGGCTTATTTATTTTCAGCTTTCAGTTTTTAACTTTTCAACTTTAAAACTTTTTAATTTCATCTACAATTTTAACTATCAATTAACAATATTTTAAGTAATCCTCCGAAAAACAACCTAAATCTATGATGGCAAACACTATGAGCAAGATTTTATGCACTAATTACTTGATCCATATTTTGTTATGCATTTCGATTGAAAGATTTTCAGTTTAAAGATGCTAAAATGTACTTAATTAATGTAGTATATATATATTCTTATGAGTAAAAGTGACGATAACTACACAACAATGACACAATTGCTGCTTAGGTTCTCACTATTCTTTTATTTTCCAATTTAATATCTAACCAATTAAATAAAAATAATGTAGCATTCTAAACGATATATATCAAGGAGAGACCAGTGACATTTTAGAAAAGTCTCCCGTCAAGAAGTTACAAAAAAATTTAAAGTTGGTCATATATTATAAGGCAATGTCACTCATTTAAAATAATTAGAAAAATAATAAGCACACAATTTGCAATTTATGAAAAAAAAAAGCTGCACTGATTTTTTTTTTATAAAAAAGATTACTCATCCGTAACTTTTGCTCTTTGTTTGGATTAGAGATGAAATATAGAAAAATGAAAGAGAAAAAAAGATAGAAATAGAAGAGAAACAAGATAGAGAATTTATATTGTTTCGATAAATAGAAATAATAAAAAAAAAAGTGTCTTTTTAGGAATCCTCCCATAAAATCAATATTGCTTCTCACAAAATACTCCCATTTTACCACTGTTTTTTGAGAAATCAATTTTTTTTGGACCCCACTAAATTTGTGTTTTACTTCATTTTCATTTCCATCCCATCTAAACCAAAAGTTCCCATTTCATTTTTTTTACCCCACTAAATTTATTTTACTTCATTTTATTCCCATTCCATCTAAACCAAAAGTTCCCATTTCATTTTCTTTCACTTCTTCCCAATTTATTTCCTTCCAAATGATCCTAGTAGAGGACTTCAAATTATATATAATTGACATTAAAATCATACCGTGCTTGAAGTGGCATTCAAATTGAATTTAGTTGAAAAAAATGACCATGTTCTTAATGAAGAAGAGGAAATTAGGTTTAAAAACATATACTATGAAAAGGACATTTAAATTTAAAGTTAATTAATCTATTTATCCCAATAAACCCATAAATAATATTTTTTTTATTAAAGTGATCATGTTGTTAAGGAAGAAGACAATCTATATATACTGTGAAGTGACATGGCCCATAAATAGACTTTATACGCAGGAACAAAACAAAAAGACTTAGAAAATTCGTAAGATATAAAACAATAAAGGTTTAAGTATTGTATGATTTTAATGCAAATTACAAATGTATAATAATACTACCTACGGTCTTATAAGTGGCCGGTGTGGCCCCTTTAGAAAAGAGTCTGTCATCGCAATATTATTTAAAACAATAAATGTGGAAATTTATATAGAGTCGGTGGCTCCTTGTACGACTTTGTAGACAAAACACCAAAAACTAGCCTACGAAAATTTTCTTTTTGTCACCAATACTTGAGTCATGACAATTTTAGTGAGATTTTTTTAATAAATTACATATAAATTAAGTCATGACTAATTAATGCTAATTTTTCTTGTACTTTGAAAATGCTTTTGATACATACATAATTAAGTATAATACAAGGAGAATAAAGCATCACAATTCACAAACATAAAGTTACAAATGATACATTGATAACTTTTTATCATGTGCATTATTTGGTGAATAGTGGACAATAAAAATAAAAATAAAAATAAAAATTACAAAATTATAAAATTTATGAGGATGAAGTGGTCGTTGTGGAAGGGTTGATCCAAGCTTTGACAACTGACAAGCCACTTGGAGCCACCCACCAGGGCACAGCCGAGGTCACAGGACACCACTTCATCATCTAATGACGGCAGGAACTAAAAGTTGTAACTAAATATATTTTTGAGGACTTTTACAAGTTCATTATTTATTTAGGAACTGAAATTTAAAATTTAGAAAAATTCAAGGACTTAAAATTAATTATTCCTTAAAATTGTTAACTTTAGATTCAAGAAGCTTGTGAAGATGCTACCTTGAATTGTGAGAGCATAAAAATAACCTTGAATTCAGAGGAATCAAATTAAGAGAATGGGATTAGGTTGATATAAATAACTCATACCAATTAAAATTCAGCTGTGAAGAAGGCCTTTTATTAGTTTTATATGATTCATTCTTTTGATCCCTTACGTTAATAAGCTTTTATTAGTCCGAATATTAGCTCTTCACAATTATACTTGTTCAGACATCTCCCCGCTCTTAACACTTTCAAATTAAATGATCATCACGAGTCATGTCATGAGTATGTTAGAAATCCTGCATTCTATCCTCAGGCTATGTAACTTCAACATTTTCTTTGGGTTATATTTTGATTGATGAAAAGGAGCCAAATATAATACTTAGTTCCATTGTTTTTTTTTTTTAATCACTAAGTTCCTTAGTTAGACTGATGAAAGGGTAATATTTGTATTGCATCAAAATGTTTTTAACTTGGTTATTAATAGTGCACTAAAATTTCTGGACACTAAAAAAGGTATTTATTTTATTAATAACTAGAGGATAGGCTGTGCCTATGTAAATTTTAAATAATAAGTAAAACAATTAAAAAAACAGAAGTTAAATACATTCAATAGAAAAAGTGATAGAATAAAAAAACAATATAGAAGTAGTAGAAAGTTACATTAGGTGATAAGAAAATTTTCAAAATTTCAGAAGTAATTTAAAGGTAAAATTATCCAATGAAATGTGGATACCAAATGGGGGTATTTTCTTTATTATTAGTATTGATTAATAATTAATAATTAATAATGTAGATTATTATTATTATTATTATTATTATTATTATTATTATTATTATTATTATTATTATTATTATTATTATTATTATTATTATTTCTTTCTTAAAATAAAAGACAAACATCGTTTGGAAATTGGAGTGATCTCCATATAATTTAAACATATGGGGTCAAATTATTTTGTTCTAATTGTGAAAAAATGATTATTGATTGATTCATTCAAAATCTGTGCCTGTATTTTTCTAATTTCTTTGATTCTTAAAAAATTGAAAATGAGGTCCTTATCAAAATGTTTAACTCAACAATGTCTTTATCAAATTGAATTTTTGATGATGAGAAAGATGCACATAAATTATTGATAAAATACATGATAATATATATTTAATTACAAACACAACGCTAATAAAGCTATATCAAAACATGATATAAACATCCCAATTGACAGTGAAGAAATGTAAAGTAATCATAATTTCCAACTTCTTGCCTTTTTCAAGCATTAACAAGCTTAGACATTGCAGTCATCCAAGAGGCCAGCGTCTTCAAGGGACTGAAATTTTTTAAAAAAAAAGAAAGAAAGAAAGAAAAGAAAAACAGAATGTTAGTTTCAAAAATGTGTAAATGAGAATAAATAAAATTCTTATACCTATAAAAAGGAATTTCTAGAAATTGAAGTAAATAATAACATCAAGTTAATGATAGATTAAAATCACAATAGTTTATGAGAAAAACTTTTATGATAATAATGGAGATATTAATATTTTAGGATTAAGTATTGAACATCAATAATTACGAGTTTAATGATTATGCAATGAGAATGTAGTTTTATGTTAATTAATCTTGATATAACTTTTGTAAAACTCCACAAACTTATCATATACATTGTAATAAATGATTGAATTATAGTATAAAATAGTTTTACACTTTTAGTACATAGCTTATTTTCTCTAATTATATCTCTGTTTTATTTTATTATCATGAAAACTTTTCATCCAAATTTTCAAAAGGTTCCATATGCAATGACAATGTAATTTTATGTTGTTAATTAATTTTAATATAATTTTTGTAAAATTCCACAAACTTATCATATACATAATAATAAATTAATGATTGAATGATAATATAAAATAGTTTTACACGAGTGGTACATAACTTATTTTTTCTAACTATATCTCTATTTTATTTTATTATCATGAAAACTTTTTATCCAAATTTTCAAAAGGTTCCATAGGAATTAATTTTATTAAAATAAAGCATTGTATATAAACACTAGATCATCCAACTATTCAACGAAGCAAGAAATTGTGACCGTGATTAACTAGCACGCGACATTCACACATTTAGTTATTCATGGATAATAAGTCTCATATTTCTTTTATAATTTATGAAAGCAACTTAACCGTCGTATCACAAAAATAATGCCTCCTTCAATACATATATATTATGTTTACAACACTCATACATTTTTCACATGTTTTAACTTCAGTAAATATATTCATACCATCTCTCAAATAAACTTAATTAGTTAAGTAGCTATTGACTTGATTATCTCATATCTTTTCAAAATTAATTATATTAAAAATAGTTAAAAATTATGAAATCTTACTATCACAATTCAAAATTATAATATATATGAAATCTTTCGTGTATATAAACTATATGAAAAGCAAAAGAAACTATATATATGGAAGGGCTACAATATTGTTACCGGTTAAGCTTCAGCCATGTACCTTTATATTTTATTAGCAAATACTGTGACCTTGGCATAAATATTGTCTGAAAGATTGTTCAAGAACTTGAGATAGTCATGTCTCCAAGAACGTTTGAATAAGATTGAGCCAAACACCACCCAAAAGCTCATAACAAATCCAAATGCCATACTCATGTAAAATTCACGACTGAAAAGTGAATATTCATCCTCTTGAACTTCAACATTTGGTTTTTGTGTTGGTCTCCCATCAATACAAAATTTCTCAATTGCTGGTCCACAAAGATCAAGATTATCTTCATAACTCGAGGCATTGAAACTCTGTAACTGTGTGCTGGTTGGAATTTTTCCAGTTAGATGGTTATGTGACAAATCTAACACATTGAGCCAATAAATTTGAGTTAAGACTCCGAGGAATTGATCCAACCAATTAGTTTCTTGACAAATCAAGAGATTCAAGCGATGTTAGCTTTCCAATTTTTTAGGGAATTATCCCTAACAAATTGTTTCTTGATAAATTTGATGAAACCAATGCAAATAAATTCTCTATTTTCAGTGGAATTTCTCTCGAAAAGTGATTGCTTGAGAGATCAATGTCTTTTAAAAGTGATAACACCTTATATTTGAACATTTCTTCTGAACCTTTCCACATCAAGCGTGCATTCAAAAAAATTGTTTGAACAGAGCATGTCGAGTAACCGGTATTGCAATGATATAAATAACGTTGATAATCTCTTGAAGATGTCTTTTGAGTCATTGAAGTAAAAAAAAAAAATTATGCATTTAGCGATATCTAGAATTATTAGATTCGTGTAATTCCTCAAGGAAAAAGGTATCTCGTATGTTGAGTTGTTGTTTCTCAATAGCAATGCTTGAAGATCAAGAAGAGATCACAAGGATGTAGGTATCCTTCTTGAAAAATTATTGTGGCATGTCAAAATAAGATAATGACTTGAAATGGCTCCAACAGTCTGGAATTTTTCCAGAGAAATGATTATTTGAAAGGTCTAATTGGTATAAAGTTTCAATTGTAACATTCACACATAAAAATGAAAGAGAACCAGAGAATTTATTTTTGGATAAATAAAGAAACATGGAATGTTGCATAAATGGTGGAATAGAGCCATTCAATTGATTTGATCCAAGAATTAGGGAATTATAAAAATTCTTTAGCGGAAAATTTGGAATTATACCATAGAGATTGTTGTATGAAATATTCATTGAAATCAATTCTCGAAATGCTAATTTAGCCCAAAACCACTTTGGAATCATATCTTCTTTTCCAGCATTTGAAATGTCAATTTCCTTGGATTGATTTTGTGTCTCCAACCATTTGGGAAATATTGGACCTAGCTTGCAAGATCGCAATCCTATGTGGCTCAACTGAAATGGTAGGACCCGATTTTGGCTAAATGCTAAGGCCAACAAAGAGTTGTCAGATAACTCCAAGAAGTATAACATAAGACATATAAGCAAAATGATAATCAGTGAGCACACCCTTTAAGGAATTTGATTGCATATCTAGTTGCTCTAGTTGAGGTCAAAATTTAATATCTTTAAGAATATCTCCATTTAGCTTGTTTCCATCAAGATATAATTGTTTTAAAGATGAGAATATTGAGAGGTCCAGTGGTGTGCCATTGATTTGATTCATGCCTAGATCTAATTGTTCCAATGAACATCTAACGCAATACACTCTCTTTCAACTCATTTTGGGGCGAAAGTATCACCCCACTTTCACCCCATGGACCCACAATTTTTTAACAAAATTACATCACACATTCACCTCAAACAAATGATCATCTCACAACTTTCACCCCTAAAAAGAACTCAATTCAATTACATCTCAAATTCACCCCCTTAAACCTAACACACTCTAAATGAAGAGGAGCACAACTCCTTTCAAGATATCCTTTTGGGGGAAACATGTAGGCCATCTAGTTTACGTATGTCAAATCTAGAATACCAAGGGAAAAGGGGTGACAATTCAAAGAATTCCCAATATGAGTTTAATACATGTTCGAGCTACACTTCTAAGTTCTAACTATGTTGGGTTTCTCTTAATTTCCGGTGCCCATGTGAATTTTGTATTTGTTTAAATTATGAATGAGTAGTTACAACTTACATCTTGTGGAAACATGTATTTAATTTTTTATCCACAGTCCATTGCTGTTATGCACAATATGTATAAATCTTTGCGCCATGCCAAATTGATGGGTAATTCTTAAATGCATGATATTGATACATTTGGAGTCTATTGTATTATAGTGGGTTCAAGTATTAGATTTAGAGCATTTATTTTTCAACGGTCATGGAAAGCTAGCTGAATGAAATAAAGTTAACAGAAAGAGAATCTTATATCATTGCCAAATTCAAGACGAAGGTAGTGACAAGTGGAAGGAAAATTCTCTTACCTTTAATTCGATTGATAATCTTTGTTCCCTGGAAATTGCATTAAGTTTCATTACAGTTTGATAAATGAATAATTAATTATCAATTGCAAAGGTTGGGTAAACTTGCATTTAGGAGAAAGAATCCTCGGCTAATTATAGTTTCATAAGCATATTTTGAAGTTTTTATCAAACATTGATACCAATTTTTAATTTATTATGTTGTTTACACTTTAAAGAGTGGATGGATTAAATTATTGTGTGGAACAAACTTATATGTACATTTCATCTTCTCATTTACTTATCCCATTGTGACATATTCTAGGGACACTAGATCCTTTGTTTTTGAATAATAAATTTTAACCTTTTTGAAATCTTTTTTGACGGCATTGTTTTAACTCTTATTCAAATTTTTTAGAATAGGACACAGTAACATTTTCATAGTAAAAGTGAAAACAAAAAATCCTCACTTGCTCAGAAGAAACAGTCCTTTATTTGTCTTGCATTCTGCATTCATACAAATATTTATGAAAGACAATTGTTAAATGCATACCTTGGAATGTATTTGCATCAATTATTAGAAAATTTGTTAACATATGTTCAATGTATATTTTGGAGTGCAGAGTGGAATCCTAGGGGTGTTCCAGATTATTACGAATGTGAGGTGATTGAGAATGATGCTCCAGTTCCCAAGCATATTCCTCTCCCTACAGAATTTCACAAGATGCTAGAGGCACTTACATCTCAATCAGAGAATCATACCCCTGCTGCCAGCTCTCGTGAATATATATATATATATTTTTTCTTTGTATTGAACTGTTTGCGTGAAGTAGTTTCAGACTCGAAGCAGTTATCGTGGGAGAAAACATGGGCTCCTATATAACATGAATGGTATGGAATAACAATAATTTCTTGCTTCAATTTACAAGCACATATTATGCATGAAATGACTTAGTTCACATATCCATAATAATATGCCTTTTATTATATTTTTTTAGCACGTCATTTATTATTAGCTGAAATTAATTAAAAATTACTAAAAATTATAAATCTCACATCTTATTTAATAAGATTTATTCATGATTTTATAATTTTTTAACAAATTTTAATTAATAATAAAAAATATTTTGATAGCATTTCTCATGTCCACTATTCACACTCTTCCCATGTTCTAAACATGGTAAAATATACCATATCATATATATGTATGTACTATAAAAGTCAACAATTCTAAGATACATGTTAAATTGTGATTTAATGATAATATAAAATACTATTTTATAACGAACTTATTTTATTTAAATTTGAATACTATTGGTAGCTTGAAGGCTCTGGGGGAGGATGGATTCCAAGCTCTTTTCTAACAGAGTCAATGGGAAACTATTGGTCCTGAATTATATAGGTCATAGGTATTAGGAGTGTTTTTGAGTTCTGTAATTTGCCTATTTAAAGGTTCTCAACATTCTGAATGAAATCAAGTGTTGCCTCGAAACCTGTCGTATTGTGATATTGTCCCTCCTTAGGATGATGCGAGAGAAGATATCTTAGTTTGGAAAGGCCCTGAGAGAATGAGATATTTATCTCCTTTGGAAGATAGAAAAGTCGTCATTGATGACTAAAGAGAGGATGGAGAATGGGGGATTGCGCTTAATCTTCTCTGTTCCCTGGTGCAAACTGCAATAATTTTGTTCAACAAAAGGCACTATGCCATGCCAAACTCTTTAGAAAGTCATACTTCAGCTCTGATTCTAAAGATTACTATTGCGTGCAGCAGGGTATGAAAGTCAGCTTTTTTTAAATTTATTTTTGGCTTCTAATAATTCTTACTAATTAAGCATGAGGCGAAAAAATATAGTAATGATGTGTAAGCCTATTGTTGCACATCTCAGAAATTATATATTATAAATAGATTGTTGCATTTTTTAGTATAAGTATCTGTCGCGTTGGAAACAGGGCAGCTGCAGGAGATGAATGATGCATCTTTCCTGATAAATACGTGGTGTTTTTCTAAATCTGATATCATACCTTAATGTGTACTTTTTGTAATCAAAAGATGATTTATGTTGTTATACAAATGTTACCTAGTGCTAATTATGTGCACGTTACACTAATTGTTGATTTGTTTTTCTGGTTAAACATAGCACTATATTTGAGATTAGAGCGTCTCCCTCTTTTAGATGATGGAACAATTGTCGTTTGCACTTTTCTATGCTTCTTGTTTACTTAAACATAGTTGATTCAGAGCATATAGATGGTGATCAATAAATCAGCGACCCAAATTCAAACGGAGCTATATTTCTTTTTGGGCCTCCTGGTACTGGAAAAAAATGCTAGCAAAGGCAATTGCAAACGAAGCTAGTGTTCAAGTTTCATTAATGTCTCAATGTCAACCATCATTCACATCAAAATGGTTTGGAGAGGATGAAAAGAACATTCGAGCTCTGTTCCCATGTACATGAACTTACATATACCTGATTAAATGGAGGTGGATGCAAGTTTTGCGTCAGAAGGATCCGTAATGAATGAGTTAAAGCAGTGGAATGATTTGTATGGAGAAGGAGGTTCAAGGAAGAAACAACAGCTGACTCGCTTCCTTTAGATTGTGGAAGCTACTTTTATTATTGGATTTGTGACAATTCATCTTCAATGATACATTTCAACAAAGGAGGGAGTCCTTCACCAGAGATGTTGAACTCAAAGCATGCCTAAATGTCTAACTATATTCCAAATGTCACAGAGATATCATGATTCCCATGCCAGAAAAGCACAAGTTCTGCAACATGCATCTATTCTCTAAAGGACGTGTAGATCATCATGCACTATGTTTAGGAATGGGTTCTCGATTTTCGTTTGAGTTGTCTACAAAAAAATGAGCACCTGTATTAGGGGATTCATGTTACAGAAAATCACAGTAGTTTATAAGAAAAACATTTATAGTAATAATGGAGATCATCAATATTTTAGGATTAAGTATTGAACATCAATAATTATTAGTTTAATGATTATTCAATGACAATATAGTTTTATATTATTAATTAATTTTAATATAACTTTTGTAAAACTCCACAAACTTATCATATACACATCAGTAAATAATTGTTGAATGACTATAAAATAATTTAACATTATTAGTACACAATTTATTTTCTCTAATTATATCTCTATTTTATTTTATTATCATGAAAACTTTTCATCCAAATTTTTAAAAGATTAGATAGGACATAGTTTTATTAAAATAAAGTATTGAATATAAACACTAGATCACCCAGCCACTCAAACAAGCAAGAAATCGTGACCCTACTACATTAGCATGCTACATTTACACATTTAGTTATTCATTGGTAATAAATCTCATATTTCTTTTATAATTTATGAAAGCAACTTAGCCATTGTATCACAAAAATAATATATCTTTTAATATATATATATATATATATATATATATATATATATATTATTTGAAATCGAAAATAATGTTAAACAATTTACTATGTAAGACACCACCAATTACGTGACCAGATTTTCTAGTTACTGATCTTGGATGTGAACAGCTTGTCCCATGGATTCAGTCTGTTCCAGGAAGGCAAGAGTAGTGGGATCTGAAGAC
>NC_038252.2:34157422-34262007 GCF_000004515.6 Glycine max
TCTCAGTTGTTAATGTTAGATAATGAGAAAGTGAGTGACTTAGTGTTATTATCTGTTAGTTTATTGGGCTGAGAAGGAGAGAAATCAAGGTAGATTACTTATAAATTTGAGGGAAGGCTGAGAGATAATTTATTATTTGTGATTAAATTATGTAAAAATTGTTTTTAAATTGTCATATTTTTTAATAAAATGATTTGGACTGGATCGGTTTGTAATCATATCGGATTGAACAAAATATGAAAAGTTGTATAAAAGTGATTCGATTAATCAAATTATTTTTATAAAATTCGTTAGTTAACCAAAACATTTTTCACCCAAATCCGATATTTTTATAAAAAAAAATTCAAAATTTAGTTTGAAATCAGTTTCATTCTTAAAATCATTTTAAAACTAATTTAGTTAAAAGCTGATTTTTTTTAAAAATAGTTTTATTATTTGAATTTAAAATTAAACTAGTTAAAACAATTTAGAACTGATTCAGTTCGTTTTTTTTTATCAAATTGGCTTTTCACACTTGTATATAAGGACCACATATTTTTTTTAAGTGTGTTTGAAAGAACGTTAATAAAATTGATTTTGTAAAATTGATATTGAAGTAATGTATTTATATTTGAATGTTTTAATTATAAAATCAAGTTATGGATATAATTGAGTACAAAATTTTATATTCAACGGAAATTACTAAATTACTTCATTCCTTAATTAATTATAAATTTTTCTCTAACATAAAACCAAATGTGTAAAAATATATTTAAAATCAAATTTAAATTCTAAATCATTGTTTTTCAACTGAAACCAAACATATATCGGATAAATTGTCATATTAATTTCCAATAATTAATAATTCGTAATTTTGTTCTCCCATTTTTTTCTACAACTTTAGTTCCTAAATTTTTAAAAATTGATAATTTTGATTTTTAGCATATATTGACTGGGTTATTTTAATAGTTGACTATCGGTATTTTGATGATTAATAAAAGTCTCTTTAATGTAATAAAAAAAATTATATTTTTAGTCTTTAAACAGAAATTTAATCGGTCCTTAAACTTTTATATCATCAACGTTTTTAATCTCTTCCGTCAGATATGACAGTTAACTACTGATTTTTAAATTGACGAAAAATACAAATTATAACCTTTTTTATTCTGCTTTTTATATATATATTTATTTTGAAGTGCTGTATTAAAATGTACTATATTTTTAAATTTGAATATTTCTCTATATTTAGCGTCAGTTCCGCACAATGCACCTAACATTTGTTGTCACATAAATTTGGTATACGTTTCGCCACAAATCCCGCATTTAACTCTCTCCCTTTCTCTTTCTCTCTAAAATCTTTGAAAATGGTATCCAAAAACCCGAACCCGCCCGAGGGATTCTACTTGGATCCCAGTGGTGGCATGCCTCTTCCTGGGATGCCTCCCTTCGCCTCCGTCTCCGCCGCAACCGCTGCGAACTCGCCGGAGGACGCCGCCAAGAAGATCCGCAAGCCCTACACCATCACCAAGTCGCGGGAGAACTGGACCGAACCCGAACACGACAAGTTCCTCGAAGCAATTCAACTGTAATCATGTTCGCTCCTTTTTTTATTTTTCTTTTTAATTTTGGTTTGCTTCTGAGAATTCAGTGGTTGAGGTTAAGAGTTCGATTGAAGCTTTGGTTAGTTGAATTTTAGTGCTCGGTGGCGGTTCTCTGAGTTGCACGAGCTGAATTGTGTGTGAGGGTGCGAGATTTAGGGTTTTGGGGATGAATTGGGATTTGTTTTTTTATTAGGGTCAATGTGTTAGAATGGAAATGGTTAATGGATAGGGTAAAGCTTGATTTTATATGCCGAGTTAACACAGTAAATGCAATGGTGAATTGAGGGCGTGTTTGGTGTGATAAAATGTTTTGTCTTTTTGCTTTCCATTTTCAATGTTTTCTTTTTTTTCTTTTCCATTTATGTACGAAATACAAATGCTAGAAAATAAATAAATAAATAAATATAAATCAAGTGAAAATAAAGTGTAATTGTTAATGAAAATAGGAGAAAAATAGAAAACAAAGTGAAAACAAGTGGTACTTCGATAGTTAGTTTTTTTTTTTTTTTTTACCAATGGTAGTTATTAGTTAAAAACATGAAATTAAAAGAAAACATTTTTTTAAAAAAATTGAACTGGCCCATAAGTGTCCCTTTGCTTATTTTAGCATGCTTTCTTGTTAGAATTTAGAAAGTATGAAAGATTGTGATGAGATGCTTTGATAGAGAGAATATCAGAAATGATCTTGAGAGCTAGTTTCTTATTCATTTTAGATTGTTTTTGTTAGAAGCTGGAATTGATATTATTTATTTCTTCTTTATGGTGTCAAATTATCACTATTGGACTATTGGTTCAAACCCTGCATGGCTTACAAGCCACGTTGAAGGAGTTGAGTTTGAGGTATCAATTGGATAAGTGATAGTAGAGTGAGAATCTTAATTCTTAAACATGGTTGGAATGTCCATTATTGAGGAGAGAGAATGGGGATTGGGGACATTAGGACAATGCTCAATAATTTCAATACTAGAACAGCAGAACCAGAATTGCACTAAAAACTAAGTTGGTTCAACTGGGAAATTCTATTCCACATAAATTTTAATCCTTTGATTTCTTCAAATACAATTGTGGTTGTCGGTTTAAGCAGTTGAAGATGGCTTTCTGCTTCCCTTCTGACCAGGCCTGGCTCCCAAATATGACCAGCCGGACTAATTGGATTAAGCTGTTTGAACTATTTACTATTTTCATTCTGATCCTTCCACAATTTAAAACTTCTTTTTCCTTACAATAATAAATAAATTGGGAAGAATAGGTGCATATAGGCCCAAAGACATTGGCAATCACAACTGGAAAAAAAAATAGACCTGAAAAAAGAAAACAATTATTGGACTAATTAATCTAAAGAGCATTTAGTATGTTAATAAGATTTCCTACACCAATAATGCCTGTATTTTGACAATATGTTTCTCTCCTTGGGATTGTAGTAACATAGTCATGATATGACACAAAATGACCTAAAGCCAGGTTAGTGTAGATTCCTCTTAGTTTTATTTGATATGATCATATTAGGAAAGTTATTACCTCTCTTTGTAGAAGAAAATATTATAGTAAGTAGAAATAGGAAATATATCTAGGTGAAAGACAAGAGCTCCACTTTTTTTTCTTAAAAAAAGGAGAAGGAGCTAGTGAGCCAAAGTGACTAAAAATGCAAAGCTATGTAAGCTTTTTGCCTTTCATAATGGAACTTCCCTTGAAACATCTATTAGGTCACCAGAGAGAAATCATAAACAAAATTTACAACAAAATTTAAAGGTTGAGAGACACCCTTGGAAATTTGGGCAGTTTTCTTTAGCCAAAATACTCTTCAAATCATCATGCTTTTTATATAAAATTTTGGTAATAACTTGAGAATGCTGTAAATCATCGCATTATTATGGTGGAGAGCTCCATTGAAAGGTCAAGACTTAATTCCTATCCCTTACAAGGAATTTGGTGTTTCAAATTAAAGCTAGTGTTTGTTTCTCCCCTTTCTTTATCTTGGGGTCGCCATTTGCCACTATCCTCACTTTTTTTCCCCTTCATTTCTGTTTTCAGGTTTGATCGTGATTGGAAAAAGATTGAAGCATTTGTTGGATCAAAGAGTGTTATACAGGTAATTCTCATTGAACAAAAAAACTTTCTTTGCCTGAAGTGTAGAATTATCTTTAATCTTTCTCAATTTGAGTCTAGATCTGCACCTAGAAAGTATCCATTCTCATTTTCTTGTTAAAATTGTTTTTATTCTCAATGTTTTGGGAGGGAAGTCAACAGAGCCATGGCAAGAAAAGGGGTATTCACTAATTAAATGTGGTTAATTGGTTATGCTGTTTTCAAATTTTGCCACTATATCTTGCTGGAAATGAAATGTCAAAAGATGGGTCTTCTGGTAGGGATGATTTGTGATTTGTCGATTTCCTGGTCCATTAATAAAAAGGTTGTATCTTTTATGAGAAAAAATAAACCTAATAGGCTAATGCCCATTTTAGCCCACCATTTGACACTTAATCTTTTATTATTAAACTATTATTAGATGTTTATAACCATTGTTTATATCATACTTTGTTATTCTTGGAAAAAATGTGACCCAACCAACTATACTAAAAGTGTAGCTGTTAAATGCAGATCCAGGAATGGTTTTTGTAATCTTTAACATGCCTCTGCATGTGAGAGCAGAAAATGGGCAAAGCATGATAAAAGTTTTATAAAGAATCTACTGCACTAAAATTTTATACTTTTAGGTACAGAGTAAGGAATGGTTTTGCTTCTGGCAAGAAAATAATGCAAAATGCTTTTGATGACATGCTGATCCTTTTGATTAACCGAAAAAGTGTTAACAGGGAGCTGTATTTTATGTTAGACATTATTTATGAAAGAATATTATAATGTAATTTGATCCATGCCTCCAATCCCATTTAGTGGGAAAATGCTTGGTTGTTTGTTTTGATTGAGACAAGTGTCTGGAGCTGAGCTGGCTTGAAAATCTGAATATATGAGTTGTTTTAATGGTTGAAGTTTCGATATAATGTCCATGCCTTAAGGTAGAAACATTAGCCAATTTTTAAATAATAAAAAATTTAAATAGTTTATAAATTAGAAAATTTGCAAAATTTTAAATGGTTAACTATACTATTTTTTTCATACATAATAACTTCAAAATCAAATATTAAGTACTTGGTATTCTGATTTCAACATAATTTGTAATTATGAAAATATTGTTTAACCAGAAGAAAAAAAAGTCAATATTGATAACCATTTAATAACAATAAAAGTGTGAATTTGTATCTTATATTACTATAGCAATACATATTTGCTAATGGCTTTGGATATACAGAGGTGTGGAAGAGAGAGAGGGGGGAGTGAGGGAGAGAGGTGAGAAAAGAGGTGTGGAATAGAGGGAGGCTTAAAAAAGGGATAGAGAGGAAGAGAGGTGCAAAAGAGAAAGAGAAGGGTGAGACAGGTGCATCACAGACAGAGCATGCACTAAAATTCGGAGGTGAGAGAGTTTACAGTGACACTATGGCAGAGAAGAGAAATTTCCAAATTCTTTTATTTTAGGTGTTAGTAGAAATCCCTTCACTTTACTTCAAAAAAATCCCCTTTAAAATTTCCATCATTAACATTCTCTGCATTTGATATCCAAATAAGTCATATTGATATGTGGAATTTTAAATCTGCTTAATAATTGAATGCCTCTTTGAATTCCTCACCCAAACACACTGTAATTTAGTTTAAGGACTAATGATAATTTCTACTGACTTTGTAGATACGTAGCCATGCACAGAAATACTTTCTAAAAGTTCAGAAGAGTGGGACAAGTGAACATCTTCCACCACCCCGGCCTAAAAGAAAAGCTGCCCATCCATATCCTCAAAAAGCTTCCAAAAATGGTCATAATCTTTCACCATTTATTTTTTAGACAACTTAAGTGCATTTATATCTAATTATTTATAATTGACATCTGGCAGCTCCAGTACTCTCACAAGTATCCGGACGTTTTCAGTCTTCATCTGCTTTGCTTGAACCTGGATATATCTTGAAGAATGATGCCCCACCAATGCTTAAAACTCCTATTATGAACACTGTTGCGTCGTCCTGGTCGAACAACACCTTGCAAACTGCCAATTTATCTCCTGGTATTAAATGCTACAGTTTTCTTTACCTTAAATTTTGCTTATATTGATCCTGTAATTTTGTTCATGAAAAGTAAACATGGGTTATTGAATATACTTGTTGCCAAAAAAAATTAAAAGATACTAACTACTTTCTTGTGTTTGCAACATTAAATGTTTATTCCAGTGACAAAAGTGAATAATCCTTGCAGTAGCGGTGAAAGCACTCCTAAAGTGTGGCCAGTTGGTGAATCTAATTGTCAAGGGAATAAAATCCATCCATTGAGAGGCAAGGTTTTAGTGGTTTTCCTTAGTAGTTTCAAATTGATTTTCTTTGTTGATTACATGCATGCATGGCATTTTTATGGAGTGTTGTTATAAATATAGGTTGTGCTGAATGTGGCATATAATGTATACTCAGTGTGTACTTTATGACAGTTGTATAATAAACCCTACACTATGTGGGGTTGAATTAACTTAATTTTCAATCTTGGACATGGATGATTGTCTTATGCACCAAAATTTTCACTTGAATTATGATATAACTGAAATGCTCAAAATTATAAGCTGCCAGCTTTTATTTGAATTCAACGGTACTCTAAATAATGCTGAAAAATTGTATATTGCTGATATTTTCTCATTTGGTATCTTCAATTTATTTATTATTACATTTGATGGAATCCTGTGTCCAAGACATATCATTTTAAAATTTATGTGCTTCATGGATGAAAAGCTGAGTGTAATTTTTTTGTGACTCATTTCATCTAAATATTCATCATGTCTTGAAAGTTGTTTGAGTAGCTTTCTACAAACTCCCACTTTGACCCACTTACAGACAGACTTGCAAAACTCCTTATAAAAAATCATTTTTTTCTTGTCATCCAAGTTTCCTTTTTATAGTATATTAGTATTATTGATTCTTTTATATTAATTATTGTCTTGATTTTTTAATTAATAGTTAAATGTTTTTTTCTTAATGCAGTTCTTCCAGATTTTACTCAGGTATATGGCTTCATTGGCAGTGTATTTGACCCAAATGCAACTGAGCATCTGCAGAAACTAAAAAAGATGGACCGCATAGATGTTGAGACGGTATGTCTATGTTCCTCCACTCCAATATTTGCTATTCTGCTCAGCTAGATTGGATTCTGTTATAGATACTCCTTAAGTTGACATTAAAGCTTTATTTGAACCTGACTTATTGACTAGTGTCTACTACAATTGTATAAATGACTTTATGCTTGTTCAAAAGTACTTACAAAATGTCCTTGGCTGTTTTTAGGTGCTACTGTTAATGAGAAACCTGTCCATCAATTTAACTAGCCCAGATTTTGAGGATCATGTAAGTATTAATGCACTGATCTTTAGATTGCTATAAATGTCTAGCATGTCATATTGTCATGCTGTATAAGCACCATAAGAGTTCATTTTGGTAAAGTGCCTATCTTTTTATTTCATTTTTTAGTGCCCATATCATTTGGAGTAAGATTTTCATGGTTGCTGTTGCAAGACATCTTTTCTTCTATCCTATATTTTTTTTTCTTCTCTCCTATTATTGAATTTCCTTTATCATCTCAGCAAAGGAAACAAAAGAGTATTTAGAAGCAATTATCATCAGCAAAAACAAAAAAAAAAACAATTATCAGTAGCAGTTACTGGTTAACTCCAATGTTTTGTTGCTGTCAACATTGTACTTGTGAAATACAAGGCATGTCGAGTGCCTGTTATATAGCATTTCATTTCTCATCCTACTACCAATGTCCTATAGTACTCTTATTCATTTTGCCCTTGAGCTGGGATCCATCAAGAAACATCAAATTCAGAGGCTACTATTAATTATTATTTGACTCATACTCAGCATATTTTTTCCCTCCATACTTCAACTGAATCTTATATTTGCTATTACATCTGAAGGTTTTGACTTCAAGGTTTTTTTGTTTGATGGATGCATTTGTTTGCTATCATTACTGTTTAAAACAGACGCATTTCACAAAATCTATGTTCAGATCGTATATTAATTTATTTTGGTGTTTAAAAAATTTGTGACTAGTATGACTTGTGTTGTGGAGTTAATTGGCTGAAAAGACACCCCAATTAAATCTCTAAGAGGAAAGAAAAAATAATAAGGGACTTGATATAATATGATGATCATCCTCTTTTCTGATGTACATGCATCATAATTTATGCAGAGAAAGCTGCTTTCATCATATGAAGTTGAACCAGAGAGAGATGATAACTATCAACGCGGATAGACCCATGCACGATGAGCAGTTGAAGAGTGCTAATGGGATGGAGGCAGAAAATGGCTTCATTTTCCACCGATTGGATGCAGTCAGGGTGCTATTATTTTCCATGATGTGATAAAGATACTGATGGTCATGGCAAGGCAACAAACTGAAGACGTTTGAGTCACAGCTAATTTTTATTCTGCTCTAGATTTTTATTGCTGTTGCTCGTCATCTTAGCTATGCAAATCATAATTGTCATCATTCATTATTATGTCATGTATATATGAATCAGCCTATTAAAAAGAAAATAATAATCTGAGATTGTATAGTTATTTTCCTAGTTCTTTGTAGGTCTGCACAGAACCTCATAATTGTGTACTAAATTCAGCAAACACAAATATTTGAACGGAATATATTCTAGATTTGTGTAGGTCTGTACAGCACCTAGATTTGTGTGTTAAATTCAACCAAGCATCAAATAGTTGAAGCAAGAATGCTATATTCCTAGTCTGTAGACATCTTATTGAATTTACCCAGTTTAAATGTTTTGGGTGGGCACTGGATATGGAAATGAATCATAACGAGTTAAGAACATAAACTACTAAACTTGAGGAACAATTGGAGCACTTTTCCTTTTAGTCAAGAGTTCTGATTTAATCAACCGGTGATTTGCCAAAAAAAGAAACGTGAAATTAGCTTAGGCTCTCTTAAGCTGGTAAAAAAGAGGGAGTCTTGAGCATATTTGTATTTGAGAAGTTTTCCCAAGTGGAACTCACTTGAAGAATTAAATTTCGTTGCTTTTCAAATTTCTCGAAATCTTTAAATGGCTCTATCCAACCAGAGGTTTGGTGGTAATGTAGCGGTTAGGTAAGTTTTTTTTATTGAATCCGATGATTACCAATGGGAATTAAAATTAAGCAATCCTTGGAGATGTCACGCTAGCCTTGTAATTGTTAATTAACACGCACAGCTCGGAAGGGAATAATCACAAAAAAGTGAGAAATCCAAATCAAAGAAAGACAAAAATCACGTGGCATTGCAAAATGATCAAAACTAAATACTAGCAAGGAAGCGTAGCAGAACGCAACAAATGCATCTGTCAACTGAACGGGGTCTTAATCAAAGAGGGTAAACAAGCTTCAGAATTGAAATCCAACAACGGCTTGATTGATTCAGTAACTAAAAGTTGGTAAAGAGTACCTAAAAATCGAAGAGTGACTTTCTAACCGTGATTCTGGTAAACTATGTTTTCCAAAAGATTGTCTTGGATTCTTTAGAAAATGTTTGGTTAGGGAGTTGTAAAACTACATTTGAAGCAACTCTTGCTTTTATGTTCTTTTTACACGTATCTAACTATTGCAGCATCGTGTAGTAGGTTCAACTCAATTAATTGCAGCAGGGAACAATACTCCACTCTGTTTTACTCAGTCGAATATGGATTTTGGCTTTGACATGGTATCATTGCATAATTTCGGTGCATGCAAAGGAAATAAATTTATATTTATTTTAAATAAAAAAATTATTCCTATAATTTAGAATTTTTTTAAATTTTATTCTTACAATTTTATTTTTTGTTTTAATTCTTGTAAAATATATTTTTTCTTATTTTTAAAATGTGTTAAATAATATTTTTTATTATTCAAAATATTATCTACATATTAAATACAAAAAATAAAAATATAAAAAAAATAAAATAAACACATCTTAGACAAAGGCAAAAAAAAAAACACTTAGGTGAACCATAATGTATTTGAACCATATTTTCAATGGTACATTAGAAGGAAGGTATAAGAGGCAAAGTCAGAGGAAGTAATACTTGTTCTCCTTCATTGATGTTATATCCAGAACAATTACTGACAAAAGATGTTATATCCAGAACAATTACTGACAAAAGTAGGTAGATGCAACACACAGACTGACAGACACATTTTTTTCACATCACAAAAACTTAAAAAGTAAAAACCCTATATATCTCAAAAAAACAAAACAAAAAGAAAGATAAAACTAAAAGACTTCTGCATCCACCACCATTTAACAGACACGAACCACAATTCATTTAACACGAGACCTTTGGCATTTAGTCCACTTCCTCCATCTTGCTCTCCTCAGCACCGTCCTCTTCCAATGGGGGCATATCAACATCGTCTCCACCATTGTCATCCTCATCAATGCTAAGACCCAACTTCAACATCCTGTGAATCCTCGAAGCAAATGTGTTGGGATCATCAAGGCTGAAACCTGAAGTCAAAAGGGCAGTCTCAAAGAGAAGCAACACAAGATCCTTCACAGACTTATCATTCTTGTCAGCTTCAGCCCTCTTCCTCAACTCCTCCATGATACCATTGTCAGGGTTGATCTCCATTGTCTTCTTGCTAGACATGTAGCCACTCATGCTGCTGTCTCTCAGAGCCTGAGCCTTCATGATCCTCTCCATGTTTGCACTCCATCCGTATTCACCAGTCACCAAACAGCAAGGAGAGTCAACAATTCTGTCAGAGACAACAACCTTCTCCACTTTGTCTCCCAGAATTTCCTTGATGACCTTGCAGAGCTCATCAAATGACTTCTTCTTATCCTCTTTCTTCTTTTTCTCCTCCTCAGTCTCATCATCCAGCTTCAACCCTTCCTTTGTGGCTGAAACCAATTTCTTGCCATCGTATTCCTTGAGTTGCCCAACTGCATACTCATCAATTGCATCCACCATGAAGAGAACTTCATAGCCCTTCTTCTTGAGTCTCTCCAAGAAAGGAGAGTTCTCCACTGCCTTCTTGCTCTCTCCTGTAATGTAGTAAATGTCCTTCTGGCCCTCCTTCATTCGTGTAACATAGTCCTTCAAGCTTGTCAATTCGTCTCCACTCTTTGTTGAGTGGTATCTGAGCAAATCAGCCAACTTGGACCTGTTCTGGCTATCCTCGTGGATACCCAACTTCAAATTCTTCGAAAAAGCATCATAGAACTTGTTGTAGTCTTCCTTGTTCTCCGCAATTTCATTGAACATCTCAATGCACTTCTTCACAAGATTCTTCCTGATCACCTTCAGGATCTTGTTCTGCTGCAGCAGCTCACGAGAAATGTTGAGGGGCAAGTCATCGGAGTCGACAACACCCTTCACAAATCCGAGGTACTCGGGAATGAGCTCCTCACAGTTGTCCATGATGAACACCCTCCTGACATAAAGTTTGATGTTGTTCATCTTCTTCCTGGTGTCAAACAAATCAAAGGGTGCCCTCTTTGGCACAAAGAGAATGGCCTTGAACTCAAGCTGGCCCTCAACAGAGAAATGTTTCACAGCCAAGTGTTCTTCCCAGTCATTGGTGAGGCTCTTGTAGAAAGAAGCGTATTCATCCTTGGTGATCTCTTCTGGCTTTCGCAGCCAAATTGGTTTCTGCTTGTTGATGAGTTGCCACTCATGAGACACCTCCTTGATCTTCTTCTTTTTCTTGGAATCCTTCTCCTTGTCCTCGTCAACATCCTCAACGTCCCCTTCTTCCTCCTTCTTTGGCTCATCATCTTCATCATCGCTGATTTCTTTCTCGGTGGTCTTCTCAGTCCATAGGTAAATAGGATAGCTAATGAATTCAGAGTGCTTCTTCACCAGATCTTTGATCCTTCTCTCCTCCAAGTACTCCAACTGTTCACAATCCAAGACATGGACATTAGTAAATTTAAAAACAACAAAACATGGTTAAGTAAAAAAAAATCAATTACTTCAACAAAATACGATAATGAATCACGTTTTTTCGATAAAAAAAATAAAAAAGCAAACTAAGGTTCAATATAAGTATATAACTAACAAAACAGGCCAGGTTAATAAATCCAATTTCCCCCCAAAAAGGTCAAGTAAAAAAAAAAAAAAAAACACAATTTTTTCAACTAACCAAAATTTCCAACAACCAACATTAGCGACTTGCATTAAAAGCTAATTTTTCAACAAAACATGGGTGGACAAATAAAAAAAATCCAATTTCTCAACAAAACAACAACAACGTATTCAATTAATCACAAAACAACAAATTGGGGTTTCAGTTTATCATTCAAGACTACCTGATCTTCCTTGAGGAAGAGGGTCATCTTGGTTCCCCTTCCGAGTTGCTCGCCATCGGTGTCCCTAGTAACAGTGAAAGAGCCACCGGCCTGAGACTCCCAAATGTACTGTTCATCATCATTGTGCTTGGTGGTAACAATGACCTTCTCTGCAACGAGGTAAGCAGAGTAGAACCCCACACCGAACTGCCCAATCATGCTTACATCAGCACCAGCCTGCAATGCCTCCATGAACTCCTTGGTCCCGGACCTCGCAATGGTACCCAAGTTGTTCACCAAATCTACAACACAACACACAATATTCAGTCACAGAAACATAACATAATAAAACACATTCAATCCAAATCATCATTCGAAATTCCGAACACATGCTCGTATAATGTAACGAAGAATTACCTGCTTTGGTCATTCCAATGCCGCTGTCAATAACGGAAAGAGTCTTGTTGGCCTTGTCGGGCACAAGACGAATGAAGAGCTCTGGCTGAGCATCGAGCTTGCTCTTGTCGGTTAAACTCTCAAATCGAATCTTATCCAAAGCCTACATGAAGCCAAATAAAAACAATTCCAAACACTGTTAGAAAAATAAAGAACACGTTGAATTATTTGAAAGACAAATGTTAAACATGCCCAAAAGACATTGGTTAAGAAACTTAGAAATAAAAATGCAGAAATTTTTTATGCTCTCCTATAATTTATATAGTAAATTCTATCAATGTAATTCCTTTAACTAACGTCTTAAGAATTCTAGTTAAGAAGACCCTTATTTTAAGCAATATTGGTACAATTATTTCAAGAGACGATATTAAATAATGTACTATCTAGTATTAAACCTTGAAAGGCACAATTTTAAAGAATTAGTTTTTTTGTGTTGTTCTCTAATCAAAATTCAACTATCACCTGATAAAAGCTTATTCTAATGGTCACATATAATATGAGAAAGAAACTTCAATTTTTGTTAATCGTGTACTCCATCAATCAAATCAATTCATGGTTCGAGAATCTAATAGACCAAAGCAATAATGCTCGAACAAAAACAACACAGTACAACCAGTGTCACATTCATTAAAAAAACACGTGATTGATTGAATGATTTCATGTGCTATAAAACTGGTGATTTCTTTTTAATTCGAATCATAAAAAAAAAACAGAGACTAGGAAGAGTGAGTGAGGGATAATAAAAGAGGCTTACATCAGAAGCGTTGCTGATGAGTTCACGCAAGAAAATCTCCTTGTTGCTGTAGAAGGTGTTGATGATGAGGCTGAGAAGCTGGTTGATCTCAGCCTGGAAAGCGAAGGTTTCAGCGTCCGCCATTGAAGCTCAAAAAGATAACCGCAGAGAAGGAACAAAAAAGAAAATTGCAGAAAAGAGAGCGAGGAAACTGCACAGAGCGAATTGTAGAGAGTTGAAGTTGGTGAAGGTTGTGAAAGAAGGAGCTTTATATAGGAACGGGAATGGGAGACAAACAACGGGTTCTGGATTCTTCTACCTCTCTCTGCATTATGTTTTCTTTTTTTGAATGAAGCGCGTGACTTGGGAACAAACGGCGTCGTTTTGCTTTTTTAGTTTCGCGGCGGAGTATCGCGAACTTTCCATGAAGACGGTTGTGGGTTTTGCGCTCTAGAATGTTCCTTCTCTCTCTCCCACTGACGAGAATAACGCACACCAACAACAACGGTTCAATTTCACACAGAGAAATCATACTTGTTTAACAAGTTATACAACAAATCTTAAAAAAAATAAAAAACGGAAAAAAAAATAAGAGAAAAAGAAAAAATTTGTAAATGTAATAAATAATACAACAAATAAAATAAACACAAAAATAATATTATATGAATTATTGTAAGAATTATTATACATATAATATATAAATTATATTAGAAATTTTGGATGGCTAAGTTTGGTTTATCCCTCTCAAGAGAGACTATAATTTTTTATGGCTGCTCGGATTTCATATCTGGTATTGTAACAGCTGATGTAAATACCAATATATATATATTGGCTAATTAATTAATGAGTAAATATTTTTTTAGTAAAAAATACAATAAAATGTAGTATTTGTAAGTTAAATATTAGGATAAAATATCCGATTTTATTCTTGAATTTATAAGGTGTTAATATTTAGATCCTTTAAAAGATGGAAACATAAAATTTTGTGCGACAAATGGCACCCTATTCACCCAAGTAACTTGTCAGTCTGTCACTGTCATGTGAAAGAGACAAGCACGCTTCTGGCGCATGCTAGCACCATCGCTGACCTGCCACGACCATGAAGAACCATTGCTTCCATGGGAACCAAATCACTGAAACGGAGAGCTCGTGAGTCCCAGAACCCTCCCATGGCCGCCGCGGATCCTCCGCGGCGCAAGCCTCTCTCTTACGCCAAGGCATCCGTAGTTCTCTCCGCTTTTCTCGTTGTCTCCGTCATCGCTCCCTTGGTCCTTTCTTCGAACAAGTTTCGCGCGTTCCAACGCCGTGTTTCGTACGAGACGATCACCGTCGTCAACGTGTTCCCTCACGACCCAGAAGCCTTCACCCAGGTCAACCTTTTTTTTCTTCGTTGTTTGAGTTAATTTACAGTTTAATCCGTGAAAGTGTTGACTTTTGTTTGTGTAGCTTTAGTACCTGATCGATTTTGTCTATGCAAATTAGTTCTTTGAGAGATGAACTTGATAATTTAAACCGATGAGTTTAATTTTGATACACTGATTGTGTGAAAATTGTTATACTGTTGGTCAATTAGAAATCAATCTATAGTCTAGATATTACTTTTGAAGCAATTGTTAAGAAATTCCATGATTTTATTATACATGACAATCTATGATTGGATTACAGTGTACACTGTGTATTCGAACTAAATTCTAATGAAACTGATCTGCATAGATGCCCCACTTTTAGTTACAAAAGCAACACACTAGGATCGAATTGTATATGAGACCTCTTGAAAAAAGCCGTAAGGATACGGAAAATAGTAAATTGTAAGATTTTATAAAATAGTAAGTTGTAAGATTTTATTAGAAATTAATGGGCTACTTGTAAGTCTAGTGGATTTTCAGTTGAATTTGACAGAAGTTGTTGGCTTCTGCACAAAACGAAGATAAGAAATGATATAAAAGCAAGACTAAATTCAGTGTTGGATTCAAGAACTTTCTTGGATGATCAAGAACAAGTAGCACATAGTCTTCCTGGATATTGTGAATATTGAGCTTTATGCTAAGAGAGAGAGAGAGAGAGATTGTGAAATTATTGAAGTGTGCACTGCTTTATTGATGAAATGCAAGATGTTGATTTGGGTATTATTTGATTTGTCGCTTATGGAGAAGAAAAATGGCTCTGTCTCTTGTTTTGATTTCAGGGCCTTGTTTACAATGGAAATGACACCTTATTTGAGTCAACTGGTCTTTATGGGAAGGTAATATTACTCATCTTTTCCTCCATTGCCTTTTTTTTCTGTTATTTTAAATGATTTTCATTAGCTTTGTGCATTCCATTTTTCCATTACACAGTTGGAGTTGGATGAGAAATTTTGTGCATTTTTGAATTGTAAATCATCAGTCACCTGCTATCATTTACCTCAATTTGTTAAAAAAATAATTATAAAATTTACTTGAGGGTTAATCTTGATGCACTGCTATAGTTTGCTCCATTGTGACCCGGTAATCACGGGTTTCCACAGAAGAAATAAACTTCTTGCTGCCGGGAGAAGGCTTTGCACATCTGATCCTAAGAGACACCCATCCACATCCCTAACAGTGGTCTCCCATTATTTGTAAAATGTGATGTTTTACATTAGAAACCATGGCTATCTCTTCTTGCAGTGAGTTTTCATTGGGATAAGACCAGTACAGTATAGTTGTCATCTAATGGATAAGACCAAAGTGTTTTCAACTTTCAAGTTTTGTTTATTATAAAATTTGTATAAATCATGATTTATTTTAACTAATATTGTTTTAATGTGAAGTATTGCATTTAACCTTTTAGTTATTTGTTGTTTCAGTCCTCTGTCCGTAAAGTTGCTCTTCATACTGGGAAGGTACATATAGACCTGTTTCTTCAACTGTTCCAAGAACTGTTGTAGTACTTAGTTTATTTGGATCTCTAATTACTCTACATTATAAATATATATGTTTTTGTCCATATCAATGTAGCATGTTCATTATGTTTCTTATAGTATTGGAAATAATTGTAAATTTTATATATTTGTTATTTGTGCTACATGCAGCTTGAGGATGTGCAGAAGATGGATAGTTCATTATTTGGGGAAGGTTTAACTCTCCTCAATAATAGGTGTGAGGCAAATTATGTTGCATTATATTTTATTTTTTTAATTTTTTTATGTAGATTACTAAACATAAACGATGGTCCTGTTGCCAATTAATTAGGGGATGGAAAAGAGGGGGAAAATGCCCACATATCTTAAGAATTGTTTCCATGTGAATATAATCTTTTGTTTCCTTTAGAAAGACAGGACTGTCTTTAATATTTTGACATTCCTTCTACCTTCTAAATAGCTTCTACTGCATCAATAGAAACATAGAATAAAAGGATTGTACAATTTCTATAGACCACTTCGGAATTTACAATTTTTTGGAGCCACATATTAAATTATGTTGAAATTAAGGGCTGAAAAATACAGTTTCATATTGCTTGCTACTAAATGTGAAATGCTGATGGCATTCTCATTAGTATTGGGCCCCTGCAGGAGTAGAAGAGAATGTGGCTGTGCTGAGCTTTCATGTTGTTTTTTGTGATAATAAATGAATTACTGAACAAGTGACTTTCTATCTTTTAGTTTCTATTGATTTTGAAAGTAATCAGTAATACTTCTAAACCACCATGTATTTTGAGTTAGACATGAAACCTGCAAAGTGACTACCTCGTTTTCTCATTTCTGCAGTGTAGCAATTTTTTGTCATTTCTTTTGGATGTTGTAGGGGATGTTTAATTTAATTCTATCCATATATAATGTATTCCTTTTGGCTCCAATCACTTGTGATTGAGACATTATTGATTGAGTTATTTTCACTCTGACATTTGGTGTTTGGATTTAGTCTAATACATTTATCCATTGCACTTTTTGTAGGCTGTTCCAAGTAACTTGGTTGCAGAAAGCTGGTTTCATATACAACCCGAAAAATTTAAGAAAGGTTTTTGCTTTACCCTCCTATGCCCCAAAGTGCCTGTTAACATAGCTAGCCAGATCTCAAAAGCTTACTTTTACAATTTCTGTAGATTGGGACATTTAATCATGATATGAAAGATGGTTGGGGTCTGGCAACTGATGGAACATTGTTGTTTGGAAGTGATGGCAGTTCAACATTGTATCAAATTGATCCTCAAACGTTTAAAGGTTTGTCTGTCCAATGAAGTTCTATTCCTTTCCTTTCACCATTTATGTGCAAAACCTCATTCCTAAACCTTTTTGTGTCCAGCTTTCAAACTTGACAATACTTAGTGTTTGCTTTGCATTTTCATGGAACTTAACATTGCCCTCTTTCCTGTAGTTGTATCAAAACAAGTTGTCTACTATAAGGGTCATCAAGTACACAATCTCAATGAATTGGAATACATAAATGGTGAAGTCTGGGCAAATGTTTTTATGGTATGTCTTTTTGTGATCAATTATGATTTTAGTTCGAGAAAGCATCTTTTCTTCCCTAAAATTCTAATTTTAGCCATGTATGCATGATGACTATGGCCCAAGGTTCTCTGTTAGGCTGGATTTTGTTTGAGGTTGATAACTTGATATTTCTTTGTGTAGACTGACTGCATTGTAAGAATCTCTCCCCATGATGGCAATGTTCTAGGATGGATTCTCCTCCAAAATTTAAGGTCTGACTTTTTTTTCCATCTCCATATGAAAACATTAGTAGACATCAAATTGATCCTTGATGATTTTCGTTCATTGCATGGCATCAATTTGATGATGCTAGTAAATGAAAAAAGTTATCATTCGAGGAACACGTTGATTAATAAAATTTTGAGGAGCAAATCAGGGGTTTACTCTAATAAGCATCTTAGTTCATTTTTTGCTTAAAGTTGCATTTTATCTATCATGTGCAGGAAAGAACTTATCGAAGCTGGGAATAATGTAAGGAGCCTAAACTTTTTGATATCTAGAGATAAGATTTTTGTCTTTATATATATATATATATATATATATATATATATATATATATATATATATATATATATATATATATATATATATGTTGCATTTTTATAGCGAAGCTGTAATTTAAAAACAGGATAAAAACAAGCTGCTTTAAACTGTGAATCATCTTTAATTCCTGTTTCGACATCAATTAGTCATTATCAGTAGTTGTTGCACTTATGTTTAAATCTTTTATATTTTAGAATATTAATGTTTTGAATGGGATAGCATGGGATGGTGAGCAAAAGCGGATATTTGGTAAGATTCAGGCTTCTAATTTATTAAATTATTAACTTGAATTTTGTTATTTAAGCATATTATTTCCATTCCACCCGTTCGTGATTTTCCTTTCCCCTTTTAGGTTTCTATTAGGCATGACATCTGCTGATAATAGGGGTCAAAATGGAAGTGATTTTACTGCAAAATCCAACTATTAGTGTGTTTGCATTTCAGTTGAAAAACGTTCCAAACACTTTTTTAACCCATGTATTTAGTGCATAAATTAAAGGGCATTAAATACATTATAAAATATAAATATTTTAATTAATTAAATAGTAAATAATAAATATTTAACTTTTCAAAATAATATATTTTCATTTATTACTTGTCCTATACATTTTATGTATAAGATAAAAAAGTTGTCAATAAATTGTCTCTATAGTTTTTTATTTAGGACAAGAGTTTAAAAGATCATGTTATAAATTTTCATGTACAAAGATGGTATAAAATATTCATTCAAAATTAATAATTATAATTTTTTATTAATTGTGTTATAATTATTAATTATTAATACCCTTACACTTTATCTTAACATTTTATATCTATTTGTAGACAAATTATTATTTCATTATACGATTGTTTATATTTTGTGTTTCATGTTTTTTATAAGAATTTTCCTTTAAATTAAAATAAATAATTAGACATTTAATATTTTTAGTTATTTTTAATTTAATTTTACCATGCAATGCAAAAGTGATATTCTAGTTAATAGGCTAAATGTTCTGCTTCTTTCCATCTAGGAATTCCCTAGTGTGCATCAACAAATAAAGTTAACGTTCTTGCTTTGTCCCCTTTTCCTTTTACATTTCAAATAAGTTTATGCAACATATGTTTTGCTTAATGATCAAAAAAATATGTTTTGCTTTCAGTGACTGGAAAACTGTGGCCAGAGCTATATGAAATCAAGGTTTCTCCTGTAAACAAACCAATTGAAGAAGGGATCATTGAGAAGCTTTGCTTGCGTAGCCCTTTCAAATTTACATGATTGATTTTTTCTGTTTCTGCTCTAATTTTTGAAACCCACTTGGGAGAATGCGAGCTGAACTGAGTTTTGGGAATAGTATTATGACATGGTCATTTTGAAGAGATATTCTGTTGGGAGAATGCTGCCTCTTTCATTGTTTGGGCATCTATTATGCCCTACCCATTATAGTATCATTCTTCCGTAGCAGGTCAAGATTTTTAATTAAAGTAAGGGAGAGGTCAATAATCTTTCAGTATGATAGGGTTGATTTTGTAAGTAACTGGAAAGTGCAATGGAAAAGGCAATTTGAGATGTTATGTGTTGCAAAAGAATGGAAATACAAGCAAAACAAAAAGAAAGTATGGATGGCTTTAGTGGTTCAATTTGAGGTGTCATCACAAGTTAAGAATTGGTTCACCAGACAGAGATTTGTAGATACTATATTGAGTACACTGTATTATGTATTTAAGATGGTGGCGTAGTTAGGAAAGGATATAAACATTCAAAGTTTAATAGATTGATTAAGTGTTTTCTAGAGATGTTCTTCACCTTTTTCGGCTGTTTAATGTGTATTGAATATAAATATTTTCCCGCTTAAGATTCTTTTCAGAAGACGGTCATTTCTTTTTATTCTCATATGCTTGATTTATTCTCATAGTCGTTTTTAATAATATTAACAATCAATTTAGCAGCTCCAAGAAAAAATTATGTCAATATCTTTTCGTCTTAATTTATAAAATTGCCTGCATACGTAATATAAAGATAGTTGTTTATTCTTGACCATGTTTTAATATTAATGATGATGAAAGAAAAATACAAGTAAAACACTATTTAACAAATTGGTTTCAAAGTGGCCCAATATGTGTAATGGTGTGACACCGGTGGCTAGTATCTTGAACTTTTTAAAAGATTTCAATTCTTAATTATTCAAATAAAGTAACATTTGTGGGAAGAAAAGTTGTCTCTTAACATATTTTTACTTCTTTGAAGTCTCATAGTTTCTTGTTGTGGAATTATCTTTGTTTTCAATATGAAAAAAATGACCCAACTTGTCTCCAACACAATACAGGAAAGTTATATCTCGTGTCATAGTATACATGGTGTCAATAGGTTTCCACATCTCAGAGAGTGAAAAATTGTATTAATAACATTAATATCCATTTTTAACCAAAACTGAAAGAAAAAACTTGTGGCTAACCAAAAGGAAAATTATCATCAAATAAAAATAAATTTTCAATGTACTATAAAAGTATTTAAAATATTTTTTTATTAATTATTTACAATTTATGATTGGACAAATTATGATTGGATGATCTTGTAAAATATTTATAGTATTAGTACATTCAAAATTAAATTTTTATTTGATACAACTAATAATCAATTTTCAAATTAATTTTTATTTTCACATGCTACAGTTATGAAGCTCCAGATTGTCATTCCAGCAGTACCTTAACTGAGGGTAATGACATTTATGATTTTGGATTACTTATCATGGAGATTGTATCAGGAAGGATTCCTTCATATCAGAGTCAGCCACAGGTAACACTACCAATGTTGGATTCATCAGTTGTTGGTTTTCATTCCTGCTTTATTGTCTTTCAGATAATGAATTTAACATGACTCCAAATTGCAGGGTCATTTATATAGTGGACTGGTTCAAATCAATGATTTCCAATGGAAAAATTGAGAATGTGGTGGATCCAAAATTGCTTGAAATGCCTGCTTCCAAGGTACTTAAACGGGTTGCTTTACGATGTGTAGATCCTGATGTGAATCCTAGACTCATAATGGGAGAGATGTGGTTTACATGCTTGAGACTAACCTACTTCTTTTTGAGGTAATAACAACTATTTCTCCCTTCTTGGGTAAAATATGTTTTTAGTCATGAAAACATTAAGATGATGATTTTTTTTGTTTTAATTCGTAGTTTCATTCTTTTATAGTCCTTAACAAAATTATTGGGACTAAAGCAAAATATATTTAGGGATGAAAAGCATATTTATTTTGTTTTGAAATAATCCTACTTTGGACCTGTTTTTAATTCCCTCTTCCTCATTTACTGAAGGAACGTCAAATTGGCATGGAGACTTATGAACACAATCACTCTCCACAAAATCAGCAAAATTAGTTGATACCAAGAGGAATACAAGAATAAGCAGCAGCAAATGCTATCAGAAAGTGGCAAAAAAATAACAAAATAGTTCCTAAAGTCTATTGGCACACCAAATTGACAGAATTTTTTAGTATTTGCTTTATCCATAAGAGTCAAATGTTGTTGTAATAAGATCTGAAAAAAAATTCTTCCTAACCACAGATTTAAGCAAAGCGACTATTCATCCTCTGATGAAGACATGTGCGAGTGAGAAATTAAATTACAGATATATCAACCATTTTTTGCTCCTAATCATGTGTATTTATACTAAACCACACATTAATAATATATTTGTAGGAAACCGTAAATTTAAAGTACGACCAGACTGTACTACTACTTTTTGTTCCTTAAACATAAATTAAATGGTGGTTAAGTAGTCATACATTCCATGCCTATTCTCCTTAATTGTATGATTTTGGCTATCTTTAATAAAATTAGCTGGTTGAAAGATTATCATATTAAATTGTAAGTTTTTGGTAAAAGTAAATGTTAAAAAGTATAAAAAAATTAAAAATTATTGTTTTTAAGTAACATTTAAAAAACACTAAAAGCTACTAAAAAAATATTTATTGAACCATCAAATAAATTTTTCAACTAATAAAAAAATTAAAAATTAATTAAAATATTTTATCCAACATAACCTTATTAATTAAAGTATAACAATTGTTCAGTAACCGTGTAACAGAATCATGCATTGAATTGACATCAACTTCGGAGTGACCAATGCAATTCAATAATCTACTTAACAAAAATTTGGGGTTTTTTTGGTTGAATTGACATCAACATCGCAGTGACTAATGCAACTCCATAATCAATTTAACAAAAATTTGGATTTTTTGGTTTGAGTCCAAATGTATTTTTCACAAAAAACAATGTTGATCGAAACAAATAGGTTCAATGTGGGCTAATGAAAACATGCTTTGATACCTATTATTGAATACTAAAATCATTTTGGTATTAAGAAAAACAGACCATTTATTATATAGTTTCGATTTGATTTCATTTCGTATACACTCATTCTCTCAGAAGAATGAGACACTTTTAAAGGAACAAGTCTTCAGCTGCACACTTTCAATGGAAACTTTGTCATCTGGATAAGGACACTCAATTTTCTCTTGCTTCAAAGGCAGCAACTCACAAGGCTTAGGATAGACATTGCTTGTAACCCCCTCAATGTCAGTGCAATTCCATTGCAATTTCTTTTTTCCACTATGGATAGTCACATTAGAAATACAGATTCCTGTAAAAGGATCATTAGCAATTCCTTCAAGTCTTGCTGAATATGTGACATTCTCTGCAATGACATCTCTATAGTTTATTCCAGTAATGTTGGGAAGTGTTTTTGGATCAAAGCCATTGTCAGGGTGTGAGCTATAAGAACCTGTCATCCAAAACACATACTTCATGGTGTTTAAGTTCATTCCTTTGATAAATATGTCTCTCACATATGCTCCTCTGCCAACTGCAGTTTTGATTCTAACTGCTGATTGAGTGTTGATGGCTGTGAGGTCTTCAGCTCTAACATCTTGGATTCCACCAGACATTTCACTGCCTAAAGCAATCATAGCACTATCTGGGGATACACATTCAAGCCTTCTAATGATTATGTGTTGGCTTGGCATTCCAAATTTGATTCCATACTCATCCCAACCACTTTTTATTGCTACACAATCATCACCGGAGACTATGTAGCAATCTTCAATCCTAATGTTGGAACAAGAATCTGTAAAAAGGGAGGAAACAATTAGACAGTGGCTAAATTTTGGACCAATTTAGTTTACTATGTATTATTATTTATTAATAATTGAAAATTTGTAATAAAGCTTGTCCGTTACTTCTCATTGAAAACACATTATTAAGATGAGAAGTTCAAAATATGGGGAAAATAAACACATTTTTTGGAGTTTAATTTTGATAGATTGTATACAGATTATGTGGAAATCACTTTAGAATGACTTCTGAAGTAATGATTGTGACGATATAAATCCAACTCAAATTAATGGTTATTATAACTAATTCAAAAATCAATTAATTGTGAGCAGTTTAGAGAAGTGGAACAATAATCGTTAATTCAAAAATCAATTGTTGATATTATAAGTAATTTTAGATTTTATCACAAATCTCACCATTATTTTTCGAATTGATGGTTTTTGTTGTATTTTACCCTCCAAAGTGTACCCCTAACTTTTAGAGGTGCCGAATCCAAATAGCATTTACATTATTGGTGTACGTATTCGAACTAACTTTTATTTCTTATTACAGACAAGTGCAGAATATCATTCGTTTTCTCTCAAACCGGTCTCTTTCCCTTTTTTCTTTTTATCTAATGTTTTCCTCTGAAAGCCAGTGGAAATAATAATAATAATAATAATTTACCTGGATCTATTCCATCAGTGTTTGGAGAGTCAACTGGAGCAAGAATGGTCAGCCCTTGAATTATAATGTCACTGCAGAGATAGGGGATAATGAGAATAAAAGAAAATACTGGGCATTAAGATTAATCATCAAGGCAAATGAAAATTCTTGTCAAACCTTGTGTAAATTGGATGGACAAACCAAGATGGAGAATTGATCAAAGTGAGATTAGATATCTGGATGTGATCAGAGAACATAATCTCAATCATGTAAGGCCTGGTGAGTTTCAATTCACCCTTGTGGAACTTGTCCCACCAATAACACCCTTGTCCATCAATTGTCCCATTGTAACCTAATGAAATAAAAATAAAAAGAGACATTAAAAATTATTTCCAATGAGACATGACCTTAACAACCTCTAATAGATGTTTAGTGATGGGTCTAGTAGTTACCAGTGATTATTACATCAGTGAGGTTAGTTCCAAAAATGAGACTACTAAACCTTCCATCAGGAGCATCCCTTCCTCTGCCATATGATGGTAGCACAGGAAGTGTGGGCCACTCTGATTCATCCTGTTTATGTGGGTCCATGGTCAAAAAACATCAACATAAAATAAATTAAAATGAAAAACTATAGATTATGATGTCAAATGCAGCTGAACTAACTGCCAAGAAATCACAGTTAGGCAAAAAGGCGAAAAGAAAGGCTAGTGACTTGATGTTAGGTGACCAAATTCTAATAATGTACTGTAACAAGAAATAACTCCTACGTATCTTTGATTAATATATTTTTACACTATAATAGAGTGCACATGTGTCATGCCTAAAAGATATCTTATTATATATTTCCTTATACATGAATCCAATTTTCTAAGATTGTGTCACATCTCACATAAACATAACATAATTGACCACGTGCTACAACGTGAAACCATGAAAGTAGTCTGATAATCTAAAAAAATGAGGAGGGGTGAGGGACTAAAATACCTGAGATCCAAGAATGGTAGCTTCCTTTTGGAGAAAAAGTGTGAAATGGCTGGTGAGATTGAAACTTCCTGTTAACCATTTCCCTGGTGGCACAACAAGGAGAGCTCCACCATCAGATGCATAATGGCTGAGATTGCTAATTGCATATTGAAAGGCCTTTGTGTTAGATGTTTTTCCATCACCAACACCACCAAAATCAGTCAAAACTGCACTGTGTTTTCTGCAGCTGATAGCAGGGTACTCAAAACAGTCCAATCCATTGGCCACTCTGCATTCAACAACCCTCACTCCTTGTAATCCCAATAACAAAACTGTGTAGATAACCCCCACAACCTGTAGAAGAAATCATAGTTTATATCGAACACCAAAACACAACAAAGGACAAGTTTCCCTGTCCTAAAACTCAAATTATTGCATTTTTGTAGGTTTCCAATACTGCAACTGCAGCTGCATCGATCACATTACCAACATTTTATGCGATTTACTAGAGAACGTTAACCGCTAGCTATTTTAAAACCTTGGTAGGTAATCAATTTATACAAATGAATAAAGCAAAAGAGGGGTCTATGAACAAGCACAAAAACCAAAATGATAAAAACATTGAAACATACTAAGAAAAATAGAACAGAACATTGTTTGCATGTTTAAAAAGCTCAATGAACACACACAAAGAAAAGAAAAAATACATTACACAGGAGTTACTGAGTTTTGGACACGGCTTCATAGTTTAAGTGTGACTGTGAGGTTTGTTTCTGTCACAGAAGACAAAGGAGTCATATATTTAAAGAGAATTATTACTAATGCATAGTATATGGTAGACTAAAGAGTTTGTAGGAGATTATATATAATCTAGGGAGAGATTATCGGAGAATTTCACGATCGTGATGATTTTCAATGCTATATTATGGAATATTAAGTATGCAGTTACGTGTTAGGAAACCACAGTATGGTACATGGGATGGCAGTAACAGGAAAAAATGTTACGTGCATGAGAATGTGCCATGACGTCTTGCCATTTTTAAAAAGATTTTTTTTCCTTTCTTGGACTATTTGAACAGTTTTTCGTGAAACAATTAATAATAATAGTAATAGAAATTTTGCTTGATTGTTAACACTTTTTTTCAAGAAGGCGTACGTTATCTACTATTAGTGTTAAGAGTACTGCACGACTCTAATAAGAACATAACTCATATCATGACATAGCATAATTATAATTTGTAAGTTAGTATATTATTCAGAAAGGTTAATTTTTGGGTAGCGTTACTCAACGTACTCTTAATTGTGTCTATAACAGAATAAGAGTCATGAAAGGAATTATACAAAAGAACTTATGCGTTGATTAATGAACATTAATACGCTAAGGGAGAGTCTTGTTATTCCTAATAATCTTATCCAGTTCAATTAGAAAATGTTTGCGATTTATAAAAAAAAATTATTGAGACTTACACCAAATCTCAGTTACTCAATTTATGAGATGAGAGTTCTGCAATGCTTCCAATAAGTTGGGGGATTTTGACAGTGTTAGTTTATTAACTAATCAAATTATATGTAATTTTTTTTATATTTTAATTATTTTTTATTTTTTCAAATTAATCCTTGATTATTACTTTTTAAAATTATAACTTTATAAATTTAAAAATATGATTAAAGATAACTTTAGAAGTCTGAACCTTAAAAAAATTTAGTTATTTTCAGCACTTTTTACAAAAAAAAACTTTTGGGGTTTAGGGTTTAAATATTTCTTATGATCGCTTTTTAAGCATAGATCTATTATAAAAAGCGTTCAAATTAATTAAAAAGATTTTAAGATTCAGACTTCTAAAGTTATCTTTAATCATATTTTCTAATTTAAAAAAGTTACAATTTAAAAAAATAATAATCAAGGACTAATTTTAAAAAAAAATTAATAAAAATATGACATGTAATTTGATTGGTTAAAAACGTAAAAGTATCACAACCCTTAAAATTATTGGAGGAACTCTCTTAATGAGATATAGCAAAATCTTATCACATGATATACCAAGTATCAATTAACATTTTAGAAAAAAAAAATTAACTGAATCAATCCTTTAGATTTTTTTAGTTGATCAACTGTTGAGATTTGGTGTAAGTATGGTATATATATATATATATGAGAAAAAATCAAATTATATTATTGACAATTATTATTTCATTTATATAACTTAATATAAGATATGATTTTTTATTGATCTAACTGTTGAATTACATCTACGTGTTATTAATATTGTTTGTGTCAAATTTTGGTAAAATTAAAGAACAATAAAAAAGTAATCAAATAATTTATATTTAAAAATGTTTCTATTGCATCGATTTTAATTTATATGAATAAGATAATAAATGATTTTGAATTAACATGAAACTTTTCATATGTGAAAGGAACTTTTGATCCAACGATGAATTTTAAAAAAATATTATACGGTTAAAAGTTATAGAATAATGTATATATCGATATAGTTTAATTTATTATATATATATATATATATATATATATATATATATATATATATATATATGATTAGAAAGAAAGAAAAATGTGTGTTAGCTATAATATTTGGGTATTTTGTTTTTAGTGTGATAGCCATCTGTGTTTGTTGTTGATTTTTTTTTCTTATAGGTTCATGCTAGAGAACATGGTATTGAAGATTAGCATAGCTCAAAGTAGTTTAGTGAGCTTTAGTTTTTTATTTATTTTTATCAATATGTTAGTTTGTTAGAATGTTATTTTTTATTAATAGAAGAAATTAAAATATTTTTTTTCCTCTTCTGTTCTTCTTTAATTATCTAATCCAAGTGAACTTTAGTAATAGTCAAATTGGTGTCTATGAGCCAATCAAGCCTATTTAACAAGTGTTTTGTCCGTTAAATATTCTCCCTTTTCTTTCAGGAATTAGTGCAAATGGTGTCTTAGGTAAATTCGCAAGAAGGTTTAGAAATTGTTATACTAGGCCAAAGAATTAAGGGTCCACTAACCTTTATGTTTTATAATACCACTCCTAGCTAGGTCAACAAATACATTTCTCGTAGCAAAAGAAAAAGGATGTTATCTTATTAAAATTGTGTCACTTAAAAGAAACAAACAAATATCAGTGTTTAGGTTTGGATCATTATGATATTAGTCTTTATGTTTGGATTATCATGATGATATTAGTGTTTTGTTAATGATTAATTTTTACTAAAAATTTCGATTGATCACTTTTAATAAAATCTTCTTTTTAATTATATTTTTTTCATCCACAAAATTTAAACTTAATTTCACTTGAATTAATGATATGTATTCCCTCTAGACTCATGTCCAAACAAAAATAACTAATTTCACACTAATTAAGAAAATTAATTGACATCATTTAATTGTCCCATGAAGTAAAAAAAAAAAAAACTTATTTCTAAAATATTTTTCATTGAAACTTATTATCATGAATAAAAAAGAGTCAATCAAATAAAATTAAAATTAAATAAAAAATATTTTAAAAATAATAACACTAAATAAGATAAAAATTAATTAAATTTAATTATATTTAAGTCGAAGATATAAAATTATTTTTTTTACTTATGTATGTAATATTTTTTACTTCTTGTATGAGTCCAAAAGCAAATATATTAGTAGGTCAATATTCATTTAAAAAAGTGAAGGTGTATATGTCAATTAATGAGACATCACAAAAAGCGAATGTTAATTCCTTTTTTAAACAAAAAAAAAAAGATTGTTTTCCCTTTTAACTTGTCGCATTTATAAAAATATATAAAGTAGTTTACCTAGACAATATAGTTTTTATCCCAGATAACCAAGGCATCTGAGAATACTTGCTTAGACACACTCTGCCAATCCTTGAGATTGTGTGCCAACTTTGAGTCTACTAAACCTCAAATCTGATTATGTTTACGATTTATGCATTAAAAAAAATCTGATAATGTTATCCACAGTGAGATTGTGTGCCATCTTTGAGTCTAGTAAACCTCACCCTACCCTTTCAGGTATCTTTAACTAATGGTGCCAAACCCCATTTGAGTGGCATACAAAGCTCAATGCCCCACATAAGGGAACCAACCAACTTATTACTAAATGGAATGTAGCTGACAACCCCCATCCCACTAGGGGCTGGGAGGAAACAAAATTGTTCATTTCCTCTATCTCTCTCTCCCAAGCCAAAATCAAAATTTTAGGCATCAATAATTTGTTACACCACCCCCTTCTATTTTTTACTTTTGTTTCATAACACAACTAAGAAATTATAAAAAAATTATGTGTGTACATTTAAAAGTCCTAAGTAAGCGTATTTTTGCACATTTTTACAAAATATTGTTCTTTTTTACTTTCTTAACCGTCATCTAACTATCATTTGTCTTATTTCATATCCATATTTTATATGATATATCGCTGTAAATAATTATTATATATGCAAGCAAAATTTTTGGATCATTTTATTTCATATTTCTGATTTACACTGATAATTCTTCGAAACATTCTTGATTTGTATTAGTTGTTCTCATTAGCTATTTTGTATGATCTTGCTCTCCTACTTATCTCTTTCTCCAGCTCTTCTAGCCCTCCCACCTCTTCAATTTCCTGCAAGCCATATATTTAATTATTTATAGTGACAAACAAAAAATTATGTATAAAAGCTTGAGCCAATCAACTAAATATTAATAAGTATCCAAGAAGAAGAAAAACAATACCTAAAAAAATATTCAATTAAATAATAACAAGATACAGAAACGAAAATGCAACTGACCTTGGGTCCCAAAAACAGCCCATATGGCACTCCATTGAATTTTTCCGAATGGTGAAGCTGACATAAAGACAACACCAGTATCACGGGTATCAGAACAATGAAAATAAATTAAAATAAAATGAACAGAAATAAATTTCCCTTTTTTTGGCTTCTTCTAGAAAATGAAAATGAATAATAATGTAATGAGTATTGCTGATTAGTGTCACGTTAAACATACATTAGAAAGTGAGAACATTTTCCAATAAAAAAATTTAATTTTGTTGCATAATGTTATCCTAAATTCCCAATGATGATAATAATGAAAATTACTTGGTGAGCAGAGGCCACCCTTCTGAGATAGGGCACGTTTGCAATGGGGCCCACCGGGAATCTCTTATGAACCAATCCATCGTGTACAAACATGTAGGCCATCCCAAAGACCGTAATTCCAAGACCCTGTTCATAGTTGAAGGTATCTATCTATCTTAGTAAAAGTGTTCAATCAAGATCAATGTCATTAAAGTCTAAGTAATAATTATTATTTTTATTGGTATTTGGTAACCCTCTACCGTGAGAGTTGCCAATGAAACTGGTAATTAAGAATCTCACCCCAATCAAACTCTTAATTAAGAGAGAGAGAGATAGAATAACAAAAAGATTAATTGTAATTAGGATTTTTGAGAATACACGCACCGCACCAAAGCAAAGGCCAGGGACCAGTCCCTTGTTAAAGAAACCATAGGAAAGGAGAGCGATGGCAGGGACAGCGTTGATTATTGCAAATACATCGTTAAGCTCGAAGGGTCCTTCTCTTGGTCGATGGTGGGACTGCAATTGAAGTTAAAAATTTGTTAGTTTGTGGTGTTGCAAGGATCCAATAGTTTCTGGTGATTGGTTGCTGAGACATCACAAGGATTAACCAAAACCAAACAGTTTTTTCTAGTGGGTCTTGGACTCTGACACTGTGGCTTTAGACAATTAAAATAAATGTGTTTTAGATTGTTCGTTTTCCATTAAAATTGATCTTAGTCTTTATACCTTAAAAAAGATGGCCTATGAAAGTCTCCTATTGTTTTAAATAAAAAAAAAACTAGGCATACTACAATTATTAGTTTTAAAATATACTACAGACTAAGAAAATTTTCCACCAAAAATTGGGGACCATAACACATTTTAACAAGAGAAAAAAAAAACAATCTAAAACAAAATTGACATAAACAGCGGTTAAGAGACAGGATTCAGAGGAAAGATGAACCAACTGAAAGCATACCTCATGCATGTGCCACAGCGAAGCATGCCAGAGAGCCCTATGAGCCCATCTAGCCCAAAATTCCATACCCACCTGAAAATCAGACATACCCAGTTGAATACTTGAATCTAACACTCAAAATTCACAAACAACTCACCCAATTCTGAACTCAAAAACCATTCAAAACCCAATTGGAATCATAATTAGTTTAAAGGATAACTCACAGCAGCTCCCACTGATAGAGCAAATGTGCCAAACATTTCAGACCAAGGCACTTCTCCACCCTACACCAACCAAACCCAATTTCATTATAAAATTATCTTCATATGCAAATCATCATCAATCAATCATGCATGACACCAATGTCAGGACATAAAAAATAAGGTTTTAAAAAACGATCCGCAAAATAAAAGTCAAGTCTTTGTGGTGTCTGTCATTCCAATTGTGGCCGCATCACCAGCGTTTGTTTATAATTTTCTATGATATCCAAGATCACAACTGTGGTCGTATCAGCAGCATTTGTTTATAACCGCGACAAAACCACGACCAGAGCCGTTTTTTTAAAAAACTTGCATAAAAATAAGAAGAAAAAAGAAAGAATCAATTTTAAGGCACCACCTACCTCCATTTGCCACGAGAATCTGCAATAAACAGCGAACACTGCCATGGATGTGATGCCGAAGCTAGACATGACAGCAGCAACAAGGTAAGTGAACCTCTCAGACTCTTTTCTGGCCAATTTCTCAGCCAACTTTGGTGACAGAACTTGTTGAGCGGGAGGAGGAGGAGGAGGAGGAGGTTGTTCTTGTGGCTCAATTTCCATGTGGGTGCCTTGTTTTGGGTCCTGCATGAGGACACAAACGGTGAAAGTTGAAACTTTTTGGGTTCTTGGTGATGCTGTGTGGTGGAAAATTCTCATGGGGGAGAAAGGGAGTGTTGTTGGGATTGATTTGGGGAGGTTCAGGTGAGGTTGGTGGAAACGGAGGAGGGACTTCATGGTTATGGCGGCGGAGAGTCCTACCGCCATGGTAGAACTAGAAAGTGTTGAAACTTGAGAACAATGTGAGATTGTGATGTGTAGTGTTTGTGTGTCTTAGAGAGAGAGAGAGAGAGAGATGAGAGAGAGAGAGAGAGAGAGAGATGTTTGTGTGAAGAGGAAAGGTTTGAAGTGTGGAGGTTTAAAAAGGGAGATGAACAGAGACCACAACTTTTTTGTTATGTGTGGAATTTGTTTCTTTCGGTGGTTTTTTTATGTGGGGCCACTGTGAACACAAAATGAAAAACCTCGTGGAACATTACCACACTATAGGAGTCATTTTCAGCTATAACAGAGAAATGAAAAATGCAAAAATAATCACTTTAACACTTATTAAAAAATATAGTTGAAATTATTAAATTTTATTAATTTTAAATAAAATAAAGTTATTTTTAAAATGGTTTTTATTTAAATTTAATATCATAAATAAAATAGAGTTATTAAAAATAAATAAATGATATTTTATAACAATATCATTAAATAATAATAATAAAATTAGTTAAATTTTCTATAAATTTTAATGGCATAAGGTGTGTTAAGTGAAGAGTCTAAGACTTCTCTTTTAAAAATTACACACATATTAATATGGTTTGATATTCTTTCATTTCTGTGAAAAAATTGTTTTTTTTTCTACAAGAGAATTTATGTGTTTACTTTTTCAAAATTTTACAAATCTAAATATGGCTCAATATTCTTCCATTTATGTTAAAAGTAAGAAATGATATACTATATTAGAGAGTATAGTTGTTTAAGTTATAAAAAATGAAAACAAATAATATACATTGGTGTGACTAATTTAAAATATGTAAAATGTATGGTTAATTTTGCTTCGATTTTTCTAAGTACCATTGTATATTTAACAAATTCTACCAATGTAACGCTCACAAATGATGTTGGGATTGATGATGAGGGATAAACACCCCACCAGTTCACCCAAACTACACTACCATATCACCAAGTCAAAGTGTTCATTTGATATATGAAGGAAAATTGTACAATATATAATTTATTTTATTAATAATATATAAATATCAATATATATATATATATATATATTAAAAAATATTTAATAATATTTTTTTCACTATAACATTGATGTAAAATATTTATAATTTTTATTGGTAATTAATCTTTATTAAAAAAATCTGACTAACTATTATTAGTAAAATATTCTCCCTTAATCATTTTTTATTTACAATACTCAAACTTAATTCACATTAATCATCTATTTGTAGGTCATACATTAATGAGTCACATTAAAATATTCTGTCGACTTATTTTGTTCATTTAATTTAAGAAGAATGTTATTAATATATATATATATATATATATATATATATATAATTGATAAAAAAAATTATACAAATTTTACTAAATAAAACGAGTGTGAATTTTTATTTACTAAATTTGATATTTATATAGAGATGATATTTCATTTAATATATTAATAAATTTCAGTTAACGATAATATATTAAAATGATCCGTGTGCCATCTTTATCAGTGGATGTAGTCAAATTTGTAATGTAATCATATTTGTAAGTTGACTATTTTATAACTTCATGACTCGCTTTCGTAAGCCAAATAAATTAAATTAATCAACGAGAGTATAGCAATCCAAGAAACGAGGTGAGGAAAATGAGTACTTTCAACGCCACCATGCATGTTGCATTTTTAGAGAGTTTCATCTTTAGACGTTGCTATTATGCAGAAATTGAATCTGCATGAAAGCCTTCTTCACAAAATAACCTGTAAATCTAAAAAATTTGGATGGACGGGGCAACATCGTGATATAATATCGTTAGTATATGTAATGTATTGGATAAATGTTTATTTTATTCGATTAAACTTAAAGAATTCTCTTCTGTAACATAATGGCCCTTGTACAGTAGTTCATTTAAAAAACTGACATTTCTAGCAGCATTATTGGTTCAAGTGAATTTAACTAATATCTCATAAATGAAACTCATATTAGAATCTTGTAAATAATAAAATAAAATCCATAAAATAAAAAGAAAAATTCCACTTAAGATGTTTAATTAAGTTTTCTAATAAAATTAATTATTAACAAAGTCAATACATACTTTAAATCAATGATACCATAAAAGAAAGAGAGAAAAAAAAACTATAACATCTCCCCCCATATATTTTTCACATTTTGTTGGCTGAATTAAAAATAGACTTTAATTTATACATTATCCTTGTTAACTAATAGCATACATGTTTGGAATGACTAAGAGGTGAACCAAAATTAATTGTGAAATCAAGATGAATATAAAACAAGGTATAGTTACTTTAAAAAAATCATGATAACACTGTAATTTTGAAATAGTTTCCATAAATTTAAAGGATATACATCCAAAATACAAACATGCTATATAAGTCAAGTAAATATTCATCGAACCTAGCTTCCACTAGCTAGGAATGCAGTCCCAATTCAAGAGGTGCAGAAGTCAGAACAGTGAAGGCCACACAACTTTACCACCCCATGCAGATCTAAAAGGGTATAGAAGATCCAAAGGAAAACAACAGGTATCTGGCTGGCTTTTGGGTACCATTTTTTTTTTGTCTTTTGTTTCAAGAAAGAGTGAAGAATTAAAGGATTGAAAGCTGAGATGTGGCTGCATTTCGTAACATGCTCGTGCGAAGGATGGAAAATCAAGTGGTTCATAACTAAAATTCCGCCAAAGTATACGAATATGACGTTGAATACCAAATTGTCGACCATTCAATTCATTAACTGCATATCAACCCTACCGCATACACTTTTTAACATCATACTGTAAAGTTTGGTCACGTAGTGATATAAGGGTCTAATTAATACGTTCTTGTCACATAACTTAATTGAAAAATTGTTTCAAAATGCGTGTGTCAAGTGAGAAATTTTAATCATATCTGTTTGTGTGTCTGCGTTTTTCATTCAAAGTTGTAAGGAGTGAGAAAAAAACTATTCTTTAATTTGTCTAGTAATTAGGAATTGGGTAACATATATTTTGAGTTCTCTAGAACTTTTTCTAATAGCTAAAATTACACTGCACTCTTTTTTCTTTAGTTTTTTTTTTTTTTTGTTACATTGCACTCTTTTTTCTTTACTTTTTTATTGCCTAGGAACGTTACTTTAGAAGGCAACTGTTGCCTTGGAAGCAATAATTTTGGCTAGGTTGCACTGGGGGTTACTTCAGAAGCAACGTGCTTCTTCCTCCAAAATTGCTTTTTTGGGTGCCGATGCGGGTGCTCTTACATCATCGATCACTTTCATCTCATTTTAAGGTAAAAATATTACAGGTGGAGCCCACATATAATCAAAAACTTTCATCTCATTTCATTGCAACTTTTATCTCATTTGATTGCATTTTCACTTTCACCCCTTAAATTTCATATGTTCCAAACACACCCTTAGTCGTTTTTTAAAAAAATTGTTCATTTTTTATCCTTTTAATTTTTTAAAATGCATAATGTTTAGTCCTTATATATTATCTAAAAAAAATTCCATTCCTCTATAAAAGGTCATCTTAATTCTTAAGACCAATGACGTTTGGTATGGAAAAGAAATTCATGTTTGAGAATCATAAATATTAAGAATCATGTTTCCTGATAATGAAAAAAAGTTGTTTAGTTCTCTATTGAAAATTTTTAGATGACTTTTTTAGAAAGAAAAAAAAGAGTTATGTTATATTTTTACCCATAATTTTAACTATTTATCACATATTAAATAATTTAAGAAAAGTAACATAACGTTTTTATAAAACAAAATTTAAACTTATTAGGAAAGTAGAATTCTCATCTCCCACCACCAGAATATTATTTTGTAAGAATGTGAGTTAAAAACGATTCCAAAAATCATAATTTCTTAAAAATATATTATTTAAAAATAGTACTAAACCTGGAAAACTAAATTTTCCAAATTAGAATTGCTAGAAAAATGAAAATTTCTCCGGTATCAAATATTCCTTAAGTTGATCAAACTTCGTATAGGTTAACATATAATTCTTACTACCCTGCAATTATTTCATGGCTTTCTCAAGACCAAAAATTAAGTTACTTCCTAACGCATCAAATTATTGATAACATGGGCTTTTGGGACATCATACCTTTCAATTACCTTCTTTTTTTAAATCAATTTGAGGACATTGAGATTTAAAGAGTTTTCCACCTTTATAAGCAGGCATGACATAGAGAATGAGAATGTGTATTAAATTATTTGAGAACCTTTTCAATATATTTCTTTATGAGTCTAAGAATGTCGCATGACCTATAATAAACCTAGATGTCTAAGAAAACTTGAAATATCACTAATGTCCTTCAAAATTAAAGTGACTATTCAACATATATATGTTTAGTCTCCATCAAAAGTTCAAACCTTAAAAAGAATTTAAACCTTAATAAAAATCTAATTGAGTTGATTAAGCATGATGATATGAGTATTATCAATCTCTTAATATTTGTCTTCTGTTCCTATAGATAAAAAGAAGAAAAAAAGTAAATACAACAAGGCATTCCAACAAATCAAGGAATGTCCATACAAAGTTTCAAACTCAAAATCCAAAGTATATTATTAAAAATACAATTCATTTTCGGATTAATTGTCATAAAACATTTCATAATGTGTATGATATTTTTCTCATCTACAGAAATTGAATACAAATATAAAAAAAATTATAATAATTTATACACACTGTTCAACCAAATTAGATCCGCTCAATACTACGTTTTATGGACAAAATAGGTATGTCAGTTGTTTATGGACAGAAATCTCATACTTTCGAAAAGCCATTTTATAACCTATAATGAAAACCGCCCCAAAAGAATTTTTCAATCCAAGAAAATGTTTTGCTCTGATTTTCTAGAGTTAGAGGTACATCATATGTAAAAGAGAGAGTCCTCGATCAATTTTGAATTTCATGGACGAAATAAAGAAAAATTGAACTCACATAAATTGTAAGTAGTATGTCCAAAAATAAGTTTTAGATCTAACCATTTGACTTTCACAAACCACTAAAAAATAATTACTATCTAAATTTTTAATAAATCATTGGCAAAAACAAAATAGGGCGAAAATCAGGTTCAAAATTATGATATAATGTTTCATTTCGTTTTACAACCTAGTTCACTCCTGTATATTAGAGTTTTGGACTATGAATAATAATATCCCTAAATTCATAGTTTACACAGATAAATAGTTTTCTAGATTTTTTTAAAAAGTGAAACATATTTGAATTCAATTATTTTGTGAATGTTACCTAAACAATATAGTAATAATAATAAATTTGCATAATTGACACTCTTCATTGGGTGTCCTTATTTAATAGTAGTTGTGATGGACATGAACATGATTCAACGCGGTTTGGATTCCACTATTAGATAATAACGATGTCGTAGGCATCCACGATGCCTACCTCAATAGTTCCCAACAACATCCCCTACTTCACTTTTTCCATGTCCTTCTTTGTCCCTCACACAAAATAGGTGATAGGTCCAACACTTGGGGAACCCTACAAGCTGACACGTGTGCCACATTCGTACGTGTGCATGTGACACTTGGCCTTTGACCCTACGCCATTAGCTAGTGCTACTAGTGTCTCCCACCTTTTTCGTATTTTTAATCTTTTTTAATATACGGGGAAGCACTGAGTAATTAGGTCACACTTTCACTCAAACGATTCTAGCCATGTGTCACACTCCCCCGTTTAACCTGCAAGAAATTAGAAAAAATGGGTCCTCCAGTTTACACTTTAAAACGTCATAATCGCTATAAAGGTTTTGCACCCACTAATCTTTTAGCATCATTGCTAACTAAGGTGTACCAATTAAATTGGTAACTTGATTTATCCGGAATCAAACTTAGGTATCTGAAATTAATCTAATTTTGGGTTTTAAACTCCTTCTTTTTAGGAATCAAGGTATCTCTGATTATTTTAAAAAAAAAGTAATTTAAGTGTATATTCATTTGATAATATTTCAGCACACTAATCATTTTGTTTTTCTTTTACTTTCCGTAAAGTTAAGCTGGGCTCGAAAGTCAACACCCAAAACTAATGGATTAGCCCGTTTCATACTATCAATTTGGAAACTTTATTGGTTTGGACTGAATTAATGAACTCCGAAAAGACGAACTGAGTAATTAAATAAAATTTTGATGTAGCTTTTTAATTTAGTTTTAGTGATGCTCTATGATAGAAATTGAAGTTGTATTTTAATAATTTGTATAATAAAAGTTAATATTAAGCATTAGTATAAGTTACCGAAATTTTGATCGATAAATAACATAAATGATACTATAAAAGCTCTCTAATCTTTTTTTCAAGAGAAAAGCTCTCTTAACGTATCCCAGATATAATTGGGTTAAATTGAAACAAATTAATTGAAATCGATATGCATAAATTTGTGTGTTCCATTCCTTTAGTTGATAACTTGATAACCGACCTATTAAATTTGAACCCTTTTATAAAAATTTGCCAAATTATAATACGTGATAAATATAACAAGCTTGAAATCACCCTTGTATTGAAATGTGTTTTATAATTTTTCAAAACTAAACAAATCTAGTAATTGAGGAGGGGGTGCATCTCATACACCTTGAAGGCTAGAATCAAAACAAAATATTGTAAGCCTGTCAAACTCAATCACAAGCAAGCAAAGTCATTCCAAGTTTCCTAGGGGCTAGGGCGTTAGAGTAGAGTGACACTAATTTTTATTTTTGTTTTTGGTCCCTTTCACACAAATTAAGAAGAAAAAAGTTTGACAAACACCCGAATGTTATCTAATAGGTAGAGAGAGAAAAATATAAATATAATAGAGTTTATAACATAATAAAAAAAAGAAATAAAAAGGAAGAGATATTAATAAAATGTTTAAAATAAAAAATAATTTATGTATGATTATTCAATCAAGAAACGTGCAAGCTATATATAGCGTTACTCATTTGGTTTCTCCAGTTGCTTTTTCTGTTCCAATAAAGAAAAGCAACATTAGTGGAACATATACGCTTTACCATTCTCAATGGTCTATTGTTACAAATGGATCGAGAAAGTTAAAGAAAAATTGTTACAAATGGAATGACAAAGAAAGAAAAAGACAATTGTTTCAAATGGATTGAGATTACAATTTTTCCTAAAATTGTTTGGCGGTGTTCCCCTTGTAATTCACACCTGTCAAATTTTGAGAAACACATGGGAAGTGGCCACTCCATTGCTTACATAATATCTTAAATTATGTCATTATATATTTATTTTTAATTCTTTAATTCCTATTCTTATAATATTTATTTGACAAATTTTGACTCGCACGCAAAATAGAAGGTTCATCAGAAGTTCTACTGCACCGACTTTGATGAAGTGCAATGAACCAAAACTAATTATACGATTATATTTGTAAAGACTATAATGCTGAAGTCAAAACACATTTGGATTGGACAATTTTATATATGGTAAGAAAAGGATACCGGAAAACAAAAAATTGATATTTATATGTGAGAATTATTTATTATGTGTGAGGTCACTACTACTTACACATTAATTAGGGATATTGATCATGATTAATTAACACGTAAACCATCATATTTAAGAGTGATTGACTTCTCTTTAGTTATTAGGATTAATGGATTTAATTTATGGGTTGTCTCATCAAAATAACACTGTATAATAATTATGTTAATATTTAATGATGACATTCAATGTTAAAAATCATGAAAATTGTATGATTTTAAAGGAATAATACATGGACACTATGGAAAAAGACAGTAGAAAAGTCAAATCCAAAAGTAATGGGATAAGTCAAATCCAAAGTAGAAAAGTCAAATCCAAAAGTAATGGGATAAGTCAAATCCAAGAGTAATGGGATGATATGATGATTTGTGATAAAAGTCTTTTTTGAGTTAGGGAAAACTCCAAAAGAAATAAGAAGAGAAGGGGAAATTGGAAGTTAAAACTCAATAAAATTTTTGATCCCATCAATTCAAATGACAGAATCCAAAACAGCACCACAAAAAGCTAGAGTGTGAGTCTCCATATTAAGGAATATCTTTTGCTGAACAGAACCTCAATGGTCTTTAAAGTGGGTAGGATAATCCTGTGAGATTTCTTGTAGTATTGTTGGAGATCCCACAAGATGTCAGTAGATAACATGTATACCATAGATGTTCTTGTATTAGGGTGTTCATATTCAACCCCTTCTAGATACTCTAACGGTGCCGAGAGTGATACCATCTTCAAAGAATCTTGTAACCCACCAATAGATATAACTAAACCTGATAGCACATCGATCTCTACTATAACAACCAAATATAAGTAACTGTATAAAGCGTGGGTATGAATAGGAAGGAGTACATAATAAATACTTTTTAATTTTAGTTGGTTAACAAGATTTTTTTAAAAAAATCAATTTAATTTGTCATTATAATACACATTTCAATGATTACTATGAATTTAAGCACCACATGATAACACATGTTATGGAATTTGTAATTATGACACACATTTGAATGTAACTAATTTTAAAAAGGTAAATGTTAATTGATGCTTTTAGATATTGATTAAAAAACTAAAAGAAAAATTATTGAAACATATAAAATTATAATTTTCATAATTTTTTTACATTCTCATATGTTTTATATTATAAATTTTTCCTTTTAATTTCTTATTCAATGCTCTAAAAATACTCGTTAACAAGATTCTTTTAAAAATTTGTAATTATGACACATATTGTAATGTAATTAATTCTAAAATTTTGATTATTATAAAAGAATGAAATTATGACATACATTCCAATAATATTTTTCTATTTACACGTTTAATTACCTTGTTTAGAAAACTTTGCATGCAAATTCTAAAAGAATTCTTATTGATTACAACTTCTGCGTTAATTAATGTACATTAAAAAAAGGTTTTGCACATAAAGATTAACTTAGCGCCAAACTCTTGATCGAAATGAAAATTACAATTGAAATTAAAAAAACAATTTAATATTGTTAAAATTTTAATCACATCAATAAATAAATTACCTTATTTAACACCTAAATATGTACACAGGCCCGCGTGTAATATTTCAATCTTCATCATTTTTTCTTGATCCATTATTGAGAAATTTTCATTACCTCAAATAAAATATTTGATCCACGTAAACATGATTGACCGTAAATATTTACCCATGTTAATTATTATATTAAATCAATTAATAATTTTTTATATATTCAAGATTTTATATTATAATATTAAAAATATAAAAAAATGTTTAGTTTCAATTTATTTTAATGATTTTTTATAATTAATGCATTTATATAAACATCATGGAAATACATTGAAATATAAATATTTGAATGTGGAATTTACTTTTACTAATAATTCATTTTAAAATGGAAATAATCATAATGATATTAAATATGAAATAAATCAATCAAATATGGAATGCTTATTTGTTTATGGAAATAATAAAAATAGCATTTAAAATCCTACTCCATTTTATATTGAAAGTTATTTTCATATTAAATATTTTATTTATTGTCATTCTATTTATTTAATAATTACACATGTTGCCAAATTGAAAATAATTTAATAGCATTTTTATGATAACTTTTCTAAAAAATATTAGTTTAAAATAGACCTTTTATTTTGACCTAAATATGAAATTTCCCTTTAAATTATTTTCAGATTAAATTGTTCATTTATTACACATAGTATGAAACGAAATTTAACTTTTTAATATAAAATTTTATACATATGCAATATTAAATCAAAATTTAATTCTTTTATTTTATTTTCAACATATTTTATTTTAAATATAATTATTTGGATCTTCAACTAACTATATATATTACAAAATAGTAATTAATAACTTAAAAATTATTATACTTTATGATACATTAATGATATCTACAACAAAAAAAATTATTATTTTGAGTATAATTCCTTATTCAAAAATTTTAAATTCTTATATGTTAAAAATTTTAAATATTAGACTTATCTTTGCTTTATGATTTATAACTGAAACACTAGCAAATAAGCCCGCCCATATATCTTTTTTTTGTCATCCTTATCATTTATATGACAGTATAATAAAATGTGAATTCAACATTTCTTTCTTCAAAGCTCCTGCATGTATTATTTCTTCAGTAGAATCTTTATTTAAAACTTTTTATGGGGATGGGAGGGACTGAGGAGGAAAGTAAATTGGGTGAAGTGGAAAAAAGTGTGTAGGAGAAAAGAAGAGGGTGGTTTAGGTATTATAGACTTGAGAGCCTTTAATCTAGCTCTTTTGGGCAAGTGGAGGTGAGGAATGTTGGTGGAGAAAGAAAGTTTATGGTGTAAGGTTTTGGTGGGGTTGTAATGTGTTTAAAGGGGTGAGTTGTGTGATTCTAGTAGGGGGATCTTGCTGGTGGAAGCAAATATGGGGGGTGGATGATGATGAAAAGGGTTGTGTGAGTGATTGATTTAACAATTCAGTATATAAAAAGGTAGGGGATGGGCGAAAATTTGCATTTTGGATGGATAAGTAGATGAAGGGTGATAGCTTAAAGGATACTTTTAGGAGGTTGGAGGTGGTGTTTAGAGAAGAATGGTGGTTATATGGTTACATATGCATGTCAACTGTCAAGTATGTTGACATCTAACTCCCTAAAAGTCTCACGTGCAAAACCAATCCAAATTTATTAAGAGGTTGATTAATTATGTGAAAGAGAAAAAAATAAAAAAGAATTAGAGAAAAAATATTTTAATGAAAATAAAGAAAAAAAAATGTGAGACTCATACTATTTTTTAAAAAATTTCTTTTTGAATAATATTTTTTCTCTTCAACCAAATGACTCTAATGAAAATAAAATGGAGATGAAAGTTGAAAAATATAACAAAACTCCTACTTATTAAATGTCAATCATTGTCTTTTCCTTCTTCCCATTCAAATAGATTTTGTCTTTGCATTCTGCATTTTTATTAAACTGTACTGTTTGGTGTACGTGTTTCCTTTTTTAGTTGCTTGACAGTGCCATAGTTCCAACTTCAATTGTTCTCATACCAGCCTTGATATCCCTCTCAAAAAGTGGTACCAAAACAATCTCAATAGTCAATTGGAGGAGGGACATACTTATCAAATTTGTAAAATTATTTCTGAATTTAGTCATGAATGAAAATTGATTTCATTAAAAAAAAAATTTAAAAGTGAGATATTTTTACCTTAAAAGCAAATTTGATTTAAAATTTATAATATTTTTTTAATCCAGAATCAGAAATTAAGTATTTTCCAATCCATCCAATCAAAAACTAATATCACTGATACATAATTGTCACTGACTCTCGAGAAAATTTTAGAAAATTAAACACAATCTACAACAACATAAATCGTTTCCCAACATATTTATACATCAAGACCTTACATCATTACTCATATCCTTTGGGTTGTAAAATTTAGTGTATATTGCAATCTAGAATAATAAATATTTTGATCACTTTTAGTTAAATCAGGGTTTTGCGACAAAATTAATCTTACCTGACAATGACCATACATTTGTATCTTCAAAAAATAACGTTTGATAAAAGGCAAAATCAGTTCTAATACTTCTCTTAAGTGAAAGTGAAACCAAACACACTAAAATTTGGAAATAACTCAACAGTTGCAAAACTAGCTTCCAATTCAACTGCATTGATCCCAACAATCAGGTTTTAGGTTGGATTAAGTCAAGTTTGAGAAACAAATAAATCTGTTACGGATTAGGCCATTGGGCAGCCCCAACTCTCCAAGTTACAGGTCCAGCATGCTTCAAATCGACCTGCCAATCACACCATCTCACAAGGAACCTTGGGAAGTAATCAAAGTCAGCAAAAACTAGCTAAAATCTAATTGCGTTTATGAAAGCTTACCGTCAATTTATGGTGTAGCTTTACTCGAAGCAGTAAATTTCATAAGATCTACAAAGGTCCAACCTTTTACTTTTTACTATAAAATCAAGGCAGGGTGAAAAACTATGCAATCACTAAATGCTGTATTTGCAACAAAAATGAACCTAGATGGCTGCAATTCACTTTGACTGGTGTCAACCAAACGATACAGAGTACAGACATTAATCTAATCTCAAAAAATTACTAGCAATGATGAATGGAAATAGCAAAAGAAACTTAAAAATCATACTGTACACAGTTTCCTCCTCCTCCGTCTAGAATAAGCACTTGCAACTGAAATACTTCCACAACCCAAGACACTATTGCAAGTTTATCCTATATTTATAATTAAAACAAAAATATAGATGTAGTTCTCTAAAGGCTTTTAGAGTTATTTTCCAATTAGAATTAGAGTTTTATCTCGGCAATCATCCTAATAAAAGTTTATATTAAACATCAACATAACTCACTGAGGTAAAACTCTAATTTTAATTAAGAACAACAACAAAAGAACCTAAGAAATTGTATCTAAATTTTGTTACCGTTAACAATTCCAAAAAAAGATAATCATTCGGTGAAACAAATACAAGGGCATGCCATGAAATATCTAAATGGAAGAACAATGAGAATAGGAGTTTTGATATGGTAATCACCTTAATAAAATTATGCATTAAAGGTCAACATAGGGTACAAAAATAAGGCTTAAATTCTGATTACAAAACATAACCAATACAACCTAAGTTTTGTTGCAGTTAACCCAACCCAAAAAGATCATTCGGTGAACAGCCACAGTAACAACAACCAAAACAAACATCAAGAACACAGTATATCCTCTATAAACAAATTAACAAAGTTGATTTTCATTCGCATATTACTATAGTATAACTTCAACTTAGCAAAAAAACTGTTCATTGCAGCAGATTTTATCCTGCCAATTATAATGGAGACAAAACTTAAGTTCTGTCCTTCAGATGTTTTTGGCGTTATTTTTCAATCAGAAATCAATTTTTGTCTCAATAATCATCCCAATAAAGGATGACACTGAAGATTAACAAAGATTAGCAAGGTGAAACTTCAATTCTAATAAGAGAATAGAACTGAAAACACTCAAGAAACAGCATATAAATTTTGTTCCCAGAACCCAACCCAAAACAGAAGGATCATCATCATCATCATCGAGTGTACAAATGCAAGAACAACAACCAAAGGGAACACATGAAGCACACAACATATCCTCTATTATAAATAACTTAACAAAGTTCATTTTCATTCATCGACTATCATATCATAACTTCACTCATCAACAAAGCAAAAGAATCGTTGATTCCAGCAGAGCTCCAACATCCCAACACCTCCAAAAACCACAGCAGGCTCTACAAACTAGTCAGAACTCTCTCAATTCTCATAAAACCATCAACAGCATTAAAAAAAATACTCAAACACCGTCCATTATAGGCACTAACAAAACAAATATACTCACTAGTCACTACTCAACCAATCAATTAAACAAAAACAAACAACCGTAACTAATTAAGTGCGTGTTTGGTTCTACGGTGGAGAATTGATTTTGAGTCTAAAATTAATTTTGGATAAATTTTCACATGTTTGATTTCACATTAGAGGATAATTCTGAATTGATTCTGGGTTGTAACAAATTTGATTGAGTAAGGAGCTTTTGCGTCAAGATCCAAAATTTTATACAAAGTTTTTCCACTAACTTAATTTTATAATAAAAACCATTCAAACATAAATCAAATCAATTCAATTCAAAATCAATTTTGTCAACACTCATCCAAACATGCTCTAACCCAACCAACTAACTATACACACCATTACGCATAACCTTGTTTAAATCCTACCCACCAAAAAAGGAGAAAAACCCACGTTTGGGTTGTTCTTCCACCACCACGGCCTGCATGCTATCTTGCTCCACGAGCCTCCACGCGGCTTGTTCGAACGCCAATCCGGCCAAAGTGGGAGGCTTGTTGAGCACAAGAGGGAAACCTCTATTGGTGCTTCTAATAACCTCACTATCCTCAGGAATAACCCCGAGCAAAGGCAACCCTAACATCTCTTGCACGTCCAACACCGACATCATGTCCTCCCCTTTGATCATGTCGGTCCGAACCCGGTTGACGATCATCTTGATGTCCCGAATTCCGTCGCATTCGAGGAGGCCGGTGACGCGGTCGGCGTCGCGGAGGCTGGTGATGTCGGGGGTAGTGATGAGGACGGCCTCGTTGGCGGGCGTGATGGCGGTGATGAAGCCGGCGTCAATGCCGGCGGGGCAGTCGATGAGGATGAAGTCGGGGCAGCCCTGTGAACGTGCTTTCAGCGCGTCCACGAGCCAGGTGAGGGCCTTGCCGCCGAATCCGAGGGGGAGTTTGGATCGGGGTTTGGAGATGCAGAGGAGTTCGAAGTTGGACCAGCGCTTGTCGCGGACGAGGGCTTGGTCGAGGCGGCATTCGCCATTCAGGACCTCGATCACGGTGTAGTTGACGCGGTTCTCGAGGCCGAGGAGGAGGTCGAGGTTGCGGAGGCCGACGTCGGCGTCGATGGCGACCACGGAGAAGCCGAGACGGGCGAGGGAGAGGCCGATGTTGGCGGTGGTGGTGGTCTTGCCCACGCCACCCTTGCCGGAGGTGATGACGGCGACGCGGGGGGTGGAGCCGGAGAGCTCGGGCTTGCGATTCCACTGGAGGAGGGCGGAGGGAGGTTTGGGTTTTTTGGGGGTTAGGGTTTTGGAGGGGAAGAGGGGAGAATGGGGGCGGAGGAGGAATGCGGAGTTGGGGGCGGTGGTGGCGCCGGGAAGAAGGTGGAGAGAGGACATTGGGAAGGGAAGAGAGGGAGAGGGAGAAGAAGAAGATGAATGATGATGAAGAAGAAGCACAGTGGAGATGAGTGAGTGAACACTGAAAGTGAGAAATGAAAGGGAAGAAGGTTGATTCTTTCCGCTTGAGGGTAGCTTTTTCTTTTTTTTCTTTCAAGTTTATAAACATTTTTAATAATGTAGGAAGTACCTTAAAAGAGCTACAAAGTTTAATATATCAACGATTCCCAAAATAATCCCTTAAAAAACAAAACAATTCCCAAATTATTTAGGAATTTCTTTACCCAAAATAACTATTTAAGAATTTGACTTAAATTTATTTTTGTTTTTTATAGTTGAATGATTGTGTAATTTTGGTTCTTTATTAGTTTTATATTCTATTACATATCTTTAATAGATTTTAAGAATCAATGTACTTACCTAATGTTAAAAGAATATTTTTTTCTCTTAATTATCTGATTTATTAAAGAAAGTGGACTCTAATTAATTTGAAATTTAATTAAAAAATAAGTAATATTTAACTAAGAATTATTTCCGTAAATATTATTTGAATAATTCAACTTTAACTTTATCTCTTTGTCCCTCCTTGTATGTTGTAGTGTTCTTGTTCATACTTTATATACTTACTAAGGATATAAATTTTAATTTTTCGTGAAACTTACTTCAAAAGCAACCATTCTTCCTTTTATGTACTTTACTGCAAATATTCTTACATTTAGATACATTATTCAATTTTTCTTATGTTTCACAAATTGATATAAATCTATCTAGAAAGATCATGCATCGGGGACTTGAGAAGAGCTTGCATTGGATGGGAAGCTCTATGACTACAACAAGGAGCAAGTGTTTAAAAAAAAACAAAAATTGAACACAAATTATCATTTAGGAGTAGTTCATGTTTATCAATATTAAAGGTATACCAAAAGAGGTCAATATGAGCCAAATTAAAGAGGATATAGCTAAAAATTAGCACTCAACCCAATTTTTTAGGTGTTCAACATTAAGACTACAAAAAGCATCATGTTTAAGAATTTATGGTCAATCCAGAATGAGCGACGCTCAACACAACTCTTGCGCTTAACTCAAGATTTCTCACTCTTAGTTTCAATGTCCCCAACAATAAAGTTGAATTTACACATTTGAAGTAGGATTTCATGTTTGGAATATATTAAAGTTAATGATGGGCCAAATTTGTGTTTTAGTGAGGCTCGAACACTCATAAACATGTTTAAGACATTTAATTAGAGTCAAGACTATAAATAACATGGTTTTTGGTGTAACGCCCTTGAGTATTGACATCTCGCACTCTATAACACTTCATATGATGATACTTCACTCAACTTCCTTGTTGGTCAGAACCCTCCGTAGGAAATCTTTCTAAGACCTCAACAATTTGCTCAAGCTACTTCTAGGACCAATGGTTGTCCCTACAAATCAACATGGGACTTTTCAGTATGTTTTGTCCTCACTCACACACTTCTTGGGAAACTTTCCAAAAGATTACTCATTTCATAATTGCTCCAAGTTAAACACGTTTAACTTGGAGTTCTTAAGTAATGAGCTACCGAAATAGATGCATCTTATTAGTATAGGTAGTACAAATTAATTCCTTTGAGTCATCATCAATTGTATAGTCTCATACCTACACAACCTCTGGAACCATCTCATTCTGATGTGATTTACACGGGGTGTTACAAGCCCACCATTTGCCACCCGATTTTTCCTCGAACCACAACATATTAGGAGAAAGATTTGTTCTGATACTATTTGTAATGCCCCTGAGTATTGACATCTCAATTACTCACACTCTATGATGTTTCATACAATGACATTTCACTCAACATCCTTGTTGGTCAGAATTCTTTATAAGTAGTCTTTTTCTAGACCTCCACAATTTTCGCAGACTGCTTCCAGAATCAATGGATGTCCCTACAAACAATATAAGACTTTTCAATGTGTTTTGTTTTTACTTACACACTTCCTAGGAAGCTTCCCAAAATGTCAGTCATCTTATAATTGCTCCAAGCTAAGAACGTTTAACTATGAAATTCTTAAATGATGAATTATCGAAAAGTAGATATCTCTTGCTGGTATAGGTAGTACAAAAATTAATTCTTTTAATGCATCCTCAATTATACAGTCTCATATCTACATAGCATATGGATTCCTCACATTTCGGTGTAATTCACATGGGGTATTACACTCCCTCTTCCTAAGGAACTTATAAATCATTGTGAATTGTAGGCCTTGCTTATGTTAAGAGTATAATATTTCTTTTATTTAGTGTTTCACTTAGGGCCCATGAAATCTTTGGACCAACCTTACATTCAACTCTTTCACTTTTTTTTTGCTTGCCTTAGTGCTCATGTTCAGTCCTTACACACCCACCCACTATACTATTTTCATGAAACATATTTCAAGAATAATCATTCTTCCTTTTATGTATTTTGTTGTAGATATTCTTACTTTTTAGACACATTCTTCCTTTTATGTTTCACAAATTGATAAATACCAATCTAAAGAGACCATGGATTGGGGAATTAAGGAGAGCTTGCATGGATGGGAAGGCTCTATGACTAGAGCATAAAGCAAGCATCAAAGAAGAATTGAACAAAAAGGATAATATAGGGGTTATTCATGTTTACCAAGGTTGAAGGAAAAACAAAACAGGCCACAATTTGAGCCAAATTGAAGTTAAGACAACCAGAAGTTGGCCCTTAGTGTAGTCTTTTGGGAACTCAATGTTTTCACTACAATGAACATCAATTTTTGTTTGAGAATTCACGCTCAATGCATGATTTGGGCTCTTACACTCAACTAATGATGTCTCGTGCTATAAAGACAAATATCACAAAAAGGATGGTTGAATTGTGATTTTATAAATTTTTTAAAGTCTTTTCGCAATCAAACAAAGTTTTTATTTGAAATAAAAGCTTTGTAAATAGATAATAGATTTTCAAAAACATGGTCAAACAATGAAAAACAATTTTGCCAAGCAAAAGATATTTTCAAATGTCTAAAAGAAAATTCAAACCCTAGGTCAGTTAAAGCAAAAAGAAAACAAATAAAGATCAGACATAGGGAGTTATGCTGGTTTATCTCTACCACTGAGTCAGCATCCAGTTCTTGACAAATGATCAAGTTTCACTAACTTCACAAGTTACAAGTATTATGTCATAACTACTTTTAGCTATACAAAACAAGCTTTACCCCAAACTTGATCAACACCAAATATTCTTTGTTTGTACCAAACCATTGTTGGCTCTAAACAAATCAGAGGAGATTTATTAGTTGTTGCACAATGTCTAAATCAATGATAGTCTTAAAGACGGATTTACAATCAGTACTTAGTATTTTCTCTCAATATGTTCAAAGTGTTTTGAGAGTTTTTTTTCTAACTTTGCAAGAATACACAAAAATGTTTTTTTTACAAAAAGAATAATGAATGTTTTCATGCAAAAGTTTTTGTTCATATTTTCAAAGGTCTTGGTATATATAGGCTTCATTTTCAAGTGTCACAACAAGTAGAATTTTTCACTTGTTCTTCATTTGATGAATGTGGTTGTTGAAACATTTATTACTTGTATTAAATGCACATCCTTTCTTCATGTAGAGAGTTCACTCATTGTCGTTGTCGTATCGAACACTACAACAAGAAACTTTTTCGTTGGAGCAAGTATGTGCAACAAAGCTCTTCTCTTGATGGTGATTGAGAACTTTCAAATCTTGATTTCATTTATTCTTCATAGGACTAAGATTCGACAGATCCTAGGAGAATGTTTTTACAAAACAAATATCTGACATAGAATATTAAATGAAGTTTAAACTTTCACTTTTAATGTTGTATCTGATCATGCTTTTATTTGGCTATCGTCTGAAACATCAAACGTAAATTTTGCAAGGCATGTTCTGATAGTGCACAAAACTCAACTTTTAACCTTTGTATTTGTTTACTTCTAATAAAAATAATTAAGGATTCTGATTCATCTTAAGGTACAAATGTCTTTTGACTTAACATGTGCTTAACTCTAGTGTCCTTGACACCAAAGTTGAATTTACACATTTTGAGTCGAATTTTCATATTTTGAATTTAATAAAGCCAATAAAGGGCCTATTTTGTATTTTAGAGAGACTCAAACACTCAAAAACATATTTAGGACCTTTAATTAGAGTTAAGACTATAAATAAATTGGTTCTGCCTCTTTGAAAAAAAACTTTTGAATGATTATGAATTATAAGCTTTACATAATTTGAGAAAGTTTGTGATCCTTTACTTCATGAGATAGAACTTCATATTCTTGTCAAAGATCTTAGGATTATTGTGGTGAGTCCTCATCGACTTTCCAATCATTTTTTTGTGGTGTGTCAATTCATCTCTTCTCTTATATGTTTATGTTTTTCATTTTCTTTAAAAAGAAAATGAATTATATCACTTTCATTTTTTTTTGTAAGATTTTGTTTAAAAAGAAAATGTTTGTTTTACACAACAAAAATATGTCATGGCTACATTAATTGAATCTAATCACAACTCATTGTGATTTTGCTTTCAAAATAAGGAAGATAATGTAGGATAGAAAGGTTAAAAATGATGCAATGCCGAAGAAAAAAAAGAGAAATAATATTTAAAACTCATATCGGACTGGTCAATCCAAACAATTTGATTGGGAACTAGACCTTGGACCGATCAAGGCAAGTATTCAAATAAGATATTCTCATAAATTGATGATGATGTTATTAGATCAAACAGAAGTTGAATTAGATTGGTATGACCCTGGTGACCAAATTTAAAAGTAACACAAAAAATAAGAAAGAAGAAATAAGAGTTTCTAAGAGAAGAAAAATTCTCTCAAAAAAAAAAGAGAGAAAAAAGAAGAAGAAATTTGTAGCATCAAACATTTTACATGTGATAGGAACACATGAACAAAAAAAAATGAACTTTGGATAAAAAAGAAAAAATTGATGGACATCATAAGAATGTGTGATAACTGTATCTATGTTATGTGTAAATATAATACAAGATAAGAAATTAAGATTACTAATGAGTAACAAAAACGGGCCTATTAGATTGTATAATAAATGTTGGGCTCTTAAGTAACTTAAAATATTTACAATTCACCCCTTGTATGAAAAATAATAGACATAATAATTGTGAACTAAAAAAATAGTTATATAATTATAAAAGCTTTCAATATTGGAATTGAAGTTTTAGCAAGATACTACATATAGTAATAAAATACCTATATATCACATGTATTATTATTATTATTATTATTATTATTATTATTATTATTATTATTATTATTATTATTATTATTATTATTATTATTATTATTAAATGTGATATAAATTTTTAGATAAAAATACAAGTTCAGTTCTCAAACTGAAATTAATCATTGATTCAATTAGTAAATATTAAATATTTTATGTCAACATAATAAAAAAAATTATTATTTTTGTAAAAACTAAAAGCTAATATTTATAAGAACTTAAAATAGATTTAATTTTAAAAAAATATTATTTAATGAATATTAAATTAAACATTCATCATTAATAATATTTATTATGATTTATTAGTACTAGTTACTAGAAAAAGAAAACAAAAGTTTTACAAGTTGTCCACTACAAGGGACCTACACTTGACTACGACATACATGATAGCGCCACGTGATCCAAAGTCCATGTACACGACTCCTCCCCAAGCCTGACGTGTCACCATGAGAAAAGTCAGATAATCTAGAGCTCCCTTTCGGGCATTATGTGCCACGTGTCGCTTTCTCATTCGTCCTTCACATGACCGCCTCCTTTCCTTTCTCGTGTAATCGGTTATTTTATTGTTTCTCTCTCTGTTTCTCCTCTCTTTTTCCTCCGTTTTCTCTTTCTTAAAGCACAAAACTTCTTTTCACTTTCTTTCCTTACCCTACGTTTCCTTCAGATCCAACCAATTCCATCGTCACCAGGAACACCCCTTTTGCCTATTCAGCTTTATCTCACTCTTCAACTGTGTCTCTGATAAGGTTCAGCCCTTCCTTTGCTCTCTATGCCATTCCCGCAGGTTTGATTCTTCGTTTTCTGACTCAAAGTTTGCGTTTTTATTGTTGTTCTTGTAATTTTGATTGTGGGGGGTTTTCTTCTTCTTCTCTTTTTTTGGATGAATTGTGTGTATTGAGAATTTTTAGGGATTTTGGATGTGGGTCTGAATTCTTTGGTGGAGTGGTTGATTTTGTAGTAGGGTGTTTTGGGCAGATCTTGTGGTATTTGTTGATGGAGTGTTTGTGGATTCTACTTGAATTTAGTTCATTGATGTGTTGCTTCTTAATTGGGTGGATCTGGTCGATAGAGGGATAATGGATTTGTTAGTTTTGGGTTGGTTGCAAATAGAATTGAGGGAAATTTAAAATAGGGTATTAGTTCTAGTGAAGATATTGGTTCAAGTTTGGTGAATGTTTTTGTTCGGATCAAGCCAGATTATATATGTATTAGTTCTAGTGATTCTTATTTAATGTTGGATTTAGGTTGTTAGGTGGGTATGGTATTGGAGGATGGTGAAAATGAAATTTAAAAGAATTGGCCAATATCTTAAGTGCATGTTTGGCTAAAGCACTGTGGACACTGGATGTCTGTTTGATTTTTTATTTATGTGATAAGGACAGTGTGTTTACTGTTTACCGGCTTTTGAATAATTTGTTTATTGTTTATTCAAGACCGACACATTTAGATGTTTGTTAGTCTTAAACTGTATATAAATGCATTGTTTCTGAATATTCTAGTCCAGCCATGTTTAATATGACAAAATACAAAATTATTTGTTCCAATTTTGATACGAACATATAAATTTCTCCATATCTTCTGAGCTCATGATTATGTGTTCTTATCTTTCTGTGAATCTTAGTTTTCAGATGTCAAGTTTATAAAATTTGATTTGTACTCGAGACGTGTACTTTCATGTAATTGATGATTTGCATGTTTCTTTATGGTCTTCTGGTTTCTTTCATTTATTTGTTTGGGCCTGGTTGTCATTCTCTATTTGTAAATGAGTCGTGTCTCTTTTGTTTTCGTGAGCACTTTCAGATTTTGATGATTCGCATGCTCTATGTAGCTTACTCTGCAGTTGGGAAGGGTGTACTTGAACAAGAGTGTAATTGCAGCGCACAGATTTATTAATAGTCTTGTAGATCTGTTGGCTTTTTCAGGATGGGCAAGTGCAAGGGTTGTGGAAAGTTAGGAAGAATGAGGCCAAGTCATATGAGCGCGTATGAATTTTCTCTGATGCTGGCTCCTGTTGTTTCTGTTTGGGATTGCATAGTTCGCAAAATGAGGTACTCCTACAGACCTGAGTGGGTGTAGTGGTTCAGAACATATCAGTAGTATTAGTCTTGATACTTCAACTAATTAGAATATATTTAGCATTACAATTAGGGAAAGAGAGGAAAAGAATTACAGAAAAAAAAAATGTATACAACTCTAAAGAAATTCACTTGAAGGAATTCTCAAAGACGTCACTTTAGTATTTACTATTTAGGTGTAGTAAATTCTATGGATACCATGGCATGTAATAAAGGGCAAACCGTGAGAAAGGCGAAGAAGAAGCAGGTGAAAGACGAGTTGGATCGTCTTAAACAGGCTGAGAAGAAAAAGAGGCGCTTGGAAAAAGCACTGGCTACTTCTGCCGCCATTATTTCTGAACTGGAGAAAAAGAAACAGAAAAAGAAAGAAGAGCAGCAGAGGCTCGACGAAGAGGGCGCTGCTATTGCTGAGGCTGTTGCTCTGCATGTGCTACTTGGGGAAGACTCGGACGAGTCGTGTAAGGTTGTGATCGATGACGGTGGGTGCAAGACCTGGAACTGCAACCGAACTCTCGGCATCTCCTTGGGTGGAGAAAGTGCTTGCTTCCCTCATCTAGATGGTGGCAGATGGTCTTTTGAAAGAGTGGGTTGGGTCTCTGATGCATACAGATATGGTTGCAAGTGGGGTGCTGCTGAAAATGGTGAATGGTCATTCTCATCAGAGCCTTTTGAAAAGAATGTGCATGGACCATTATATGAAGGTGCAGGATGGGGACCTGCAAATTTCTCTGCTGATCTCATTGCAGCTCAAGCAGTTTCATCACTGCAGATTGCTGAGGAGGCAGATGAAGATAGGATTCTCTTTTAAGTTTTTGATTAAGGGCATGCTGAGGTGATAGAAGAATAACTGTTTGTGGTGGTGACTGGATGAAGTCTTTTGCTATTTTTATTGAAGATTTATATGCGTGTATATATATTATAATTATAATTATGAGTCTTGTCCATGTCAAACACTTTCTGCTCCAGTTGTGATTGAACGTGTAACATAGTGTGACCATGTTTTATTATTGATCATCTTTTAACTGTGTGTTAATGTGAGGCTTCTAATTTCTTGTGCTGAGTGACTTTTTCAGCTAATTTCCAATAATATAAAGCTAATGGACCCCCCAGAATTTTTGTACTACTATCATGGTTGCCTCATGGATTATGTCATCACTTTGAGGATTGGCAATTTGATAATGGACCCCCCCTGAAAGTCCATCAAAATGTGTTCTGTGTTTCTTAATTTTTTTTTGGTTAAAATTGAATTTAGTCTTTATATGTTAAAATAGATGATTTTGGTTCTCATTTTTTTTAATTGGTCTATTTCATCACTTATTTTAGCATTTTAAGTTTTATAAAGAGGGATGAAATTTGCCAATATAAGCTAAGGCTAGTTTTGATAAAAAAAATTTTTTTGAAAGAATTAAAACATGTTTATAAAATAATAGAATACATTTGTTAATTACTAGTTATTATCGGATAATTCATGGGTTGTTTGGTGAAGGGTCACCCTTTGAATTCTATTTTCAATTACAAAGAAACTCTAAGCTAATGAGTGGACTGTGGAGAGATTGACACGTTAAAGTGTAAATAAAGTAGTTTGTTCCTATTGCATGCATTCTTTTGTCTTTTTAGGGTCACTTTTACTATTGTTCGAATTGGAATCCCTATTCATTGGTAGTTTCGTTTAGTGGTCATTCCTCTCTTAGGAAATTTCTTAGTAAGTGCCCCATGGTTTCAGACAAGTGAGCAGTTTTTAAATGAGTGCTTGTCCTTTCATCATTCATCAGATATCTTTATACTTTTTAATTGTAGAATTAATTTCCATTTAAGTATAGGATTTTGCCTTCACAGGAAAATACTTAAAGAACCTAAAATACTTATAGAACTAAAGAGCATTTAATGCATCCTCTTAGATATTTTCAATTACTTAAATAAATATTTTAATTTTATTTTTTTCAGCTTGTATCTTTAACTTTGTTGTACGACAATAAAATTTAAAGTCTCACTAATGTAAGTTAATTAAAAGGCAAATTATGTCATAATTCATTAAGATATGATAAAACTATACCTGATGTATATATTTTTAAACCTTGCATAAAATTCTCTCAATTTATAACAGCACTATAAATCTTTTTGATAGCATTGATTTCTTCTAGTTTTTTATGTAGTCACGTGAATAAAAAATTAAATATCAAATATAATTTTGTTAAACCTTAGGAAATCTAAATATATTTTATTCGAAATAAAATAGCTGAAAATAAAATTACTCTATTTAAATTACTAGAATATTATATCTTCAATCTTCTAAATTATTTATAGGGAAATGACAGAACAGAATTGAAACGTTCTTTTAATACTATTCAACAATTTGAGTCTTTAAAACCTTTTTCTATAAGAGGGTTTATCATTATTTCTTTTTAATTTTTAAACGACATAATTTCTATTTCATTAAATGAGGATGGTTAACAAAACATATTCTTTAACACGTTTTTAATAAATTAATTAAAAGTGAGTAAATTATGTTTTTTTTTTTACAAATTTAACTTTTAGTTCTTAAACAAAAATTTCAGGAAATATTTTTTTAAAAATAGTTTTAATCTCTATTGTTAAGTAAGAGTGTTAATTGATTACATAATAATCACATTTAAAATTCAGTAACTCATCACTATATAATTTGACAGGAACAATCATGTACAATTACTTTTAGTAAATTATGTTTTTAATTCATCATTTGTTTAGATCAGACTAGTTAATTCAGGTTAGTTTATCAAAAAAATCATATGTTGGTTTGTCAGCGTGATTAGTTAACGTTGTAGATTTAAAAACGTGATTAAAGTTGTTAACAGAAGAAAATAAGTAAATCGATAAAAACGTTAAAAAATTGTTTATAAACTGGAAGTGAAAGTTGTAAAAAGTTTAAGAAAAAAAAACATAATTATTCCATTAACGTTTATTGAAATTTAAGAAATAATGAATGAGATTCATTTTTTTAGAGGAATGAATGAGATTCATTGATCTACATAAATTTTGTAACTTTTAATAAATCAGTCAAATAGTAAGGTGCATGGGGAAAAGAGTTTGTTTGCTTGTTACTATTTCTCCTTGTCAAATTCATCAACCGTGGTTACATGTGTATGGCAAAACACGTAGATATACGAAAAGACAATGATGATTTGAGAAAAATAAAGCACATTTCCTGGGGTACAACATAAGGTTGTGACTTGTGAGAGAACAACATTAATGTGAAAACTTCAATCCAGCATCGAATGAAGATTCACATGAGAAACATAGTTTCTAGACTCTCCATTGCTCACACGTGGATTACACCCCCGGTTGTTTCTTTTAGCTATATGACTAAAACCCATCATGCCAATGCCACTAAGCATGAAGCCTCAGTTGCACACTCAGACATTAACCCATATAATTTGGATTCAACCACTTTCCATGTTGCTTGCCAACTTTTTGAGGAAATGTCTGACCTAACTGTTGCATCGGCAACGACCATGATTCAGGGCTTTGTTAAGCGGCACTGCCATGAAGATGCTATCTACCTTTTCTCCAAGATGTTGGCCTCAAAAATTAGACCCAATGAGTTCACATTTGGAACTCTGATTAACTCCTCCGCTGCACTTGGAAATGTTGTTGTTGGGAAGCAGCTTCATGCTTGTGCAATGAAGATTGGCCTTAGTTGTCATGTATTTGTTGGTAGTTCCCTTCTTGATTTGTATTTCAAGCAGAGTACTATAGAAGATGCCCAGAAGGCTTTCGGAGATACTCAACATCCTAATGTGGTGTCTTATACAACTCTAATTTGTGGGTATTTGAAGAGAGGGAGATTTGAAGATGCTTTGCGGGTTTTCCATGAGATGCCTGAGAGGAATGTTGTCTCATGGAATGCGATGGTTGGTGGGTGCAGCCAAACAGGCCATAATGAAGAAGCTGTGAATTTTTTTATTGGCATGCTTAGAGAAGGATTTATACCAAATGAATCTACATTTCCTTGTGTGATTTGTGCAGCTGCAAATATAGCTTCCCTTGGAATTGGGAAAAGTTTTCATGCATGTGCTATCAAGTTTCTGGGCAAGGTTGATCAGTTTGTTGGTAATTCACTTATTAGCTTTTATGCAAAATGTGGAAGCATGGAAGACAGCCTGCTAATGTTTGACAAGCTTTTTAAAAGGAACATAGTTTCATGGAACGCGATGATATGTGGTTATGCACAGAATGGAAGAGGTGCTGAAGCAATAAGCTTTTTCGAAAGAATGTGTTCAGAAGGCTATAAACCCAATTATGTTACCCTTCTTGGGTTACTCTGGGCTTGTAATCATGCTGGTCTTGTTGATGAGGGCTACTCATATTTCAATCGGGCCAGGCTTGAGAGCCCCGGTTTGCTGAAGTCTGAGCATTATGCTTGTATGGTTAACTTGCTCGCTCGCTCTGGACGGTTTGCAGAAGCTGAGGATTTTCTTCAGAGTGTGCCTTTTGACCCTGGACTTGGATTTTGGAAGGCATTGCTTGCGGGGTGTCAAATCCACTCTAACATGAGGTTGGGAGAGCTTGCAGCAAGAAAGATTTTGGATTTGGATCCTGATGATGTATCGTCATATGTGATGTTGTCAAATGCTCATTCTGCAGCAGGTAAGTGGTCAGATGTGGCAACCGTAAGGACAGAAATGAAGGAAAAAGGGATGAAGAGGATTCCAGGTAGCAGTTGGATTGAAGTAAGAGGTGAAGTTCATGCCTTTCTTACTGGAGACCAGAATCATGATAAAAAGGATGAAATTTATTTGCTTTTAAATTTTTTCTTTGAGCATTTAAGGGAAAATGAGGATTCCGATTTGCTCAACATTTATTGGTATTTCAGTTCATAACTAATGGGAACAGTTCTGTTTGATATAGGGATATGCCCTTCTGAATTTTAAAAAGGGTTGAATATCATTTGCTTTTAGACTAGAGTATTCTATTTCTTGACCAAGATGAGATTGGCCATTACTTGCCGTGAATTGTGAAATACAGAAACTTTAGCTGAGTAATTCAGAGGTTAGTAACAAAAACTGAAGCCAATGCTAAGTGCTGGGCTGATGGCAGAGATTTATGACGGCTTTCTTGGTACATAAAAGCTCATTTTCAACCTCTCATGCTGACTTACGTGATTTAAGGCCATGCTTCCTGGCTCTTTATTGTTAGATAAAAACTAGAAAAACCGTATCAACAAACACATACAATAGTTTCACATAGAATAAAAAAGTAATGTAGAAGAAAAATAAAGAAAAATAGCAACAGTTCTTCTAGGAAAGAAATTACAAACAATGCATACTTATCATAATCAACAAGTACAAAAGACAAATATAGGAGAAGTTTAGAATAGCCTACCTTAAAACACGCAATGTGCTATCCTTAGAGAGAAAACACTCACCACACTGGTAGAATAGGATATTATGCACTGCTCTCTTAAGATAGATCAACCCATTAGATCAATACTATATAGTGAAGGATTCCGGAACAAATGAATACCAATGCTCCAAAATGTTTTTAATAGTAGCAATAAAAATTATTTTCTTTATGTGTTTCACTTTGTGTGCTGTATCTCGTTTGTTTATCAGCAAGAAGCAAAATATATAAAGGACACCAAAGCCAAAAACGTGCAAGCAACAAAAAAATCTTCAATATGCAAAATAGCTGTTAACATAAATAAAACAAAGACTAAGTTAAAAAGCATTCCTAATAAATTAGGAATTAGAAGGATTAGAAAAGATAATGGGTAGTACCAGTTTTTATCTTTAGATAACCGACTGAGAAAATAAGACATTTTAATCAAATTTTAAATTATTAAGTAAAAATATTTACCATCATTTAATTCCTCAGGGTTTAGCTGTAAAATCTGCACTGAGATTTTAGATTTGGAAATTCTCAGTATTTTATGTCAATGCTAGAAGTTGCTTCTCATAACTGCCTTCTGAAATCTTATTTGGCATCCAGCTATCATGGTAAAACTCTTACTCAGGTGACTTTTACAGTTTCACCACTGGTTGTGTATTGTGTAGCTGAAAATTTTGTTGATAACGGATTATATGGAATGGTCATGCTGAATGTAGTTTCATCTATGTGAACCCAAGATATGCGTAGCAATTTTTACCTGGTAAGATTTTGCTTAATTTATGCAGTTTTACTTAAGTGGCTCATTTTGCTGCTCTTAATGGGAAGGGGTGCACTGTTAATGGATTTTTTTTTTCTTCTGATTTCCAATATAAAAAATATCATCAACTTCAAAGAAATGAACCTTTTCTCATTGATATGCACCTTTATTTTACAGGGAATTTTCTCCATAGCTCCCTGAAAATTTTCTAATTCAATTTTAGTCCACCGGACCAGCCACCAAATTTAAAACCTTATACTGGAGCTCATATTTAATGTTCTTTGACAGATAAAGTTATTAAAATTTATTGAGGTCATTTGATATATATTTACTTTAATTATATAATATAAATATTTTTATAATTTTTAATAATTATTTATTATAATAAAATTTACATATTAAACTCGACCCAATTGAATTTATTATTATTATTATTATTATGCGAAATAATAATTCTAAGACTGCTGAGAATAAAAAAAAAGTTAGCAAGATCGTAAAAAATGAAACCAGCATCACAGTAAGGACAACTAAAAATGAACATACATTACTCAGCAGTGAGCACTACCTCAAGGGTTGTCTACATCATCTTAAAAATATGCCGCATTACAATTTGTGCCATTTGTATGTTTGATCGCAATACCATAAGCCTTAATTTTGCTGAAAAACAAGCATATTATTTGTGAATATTGTTTTGATGAAATTCTGTTCCTTCAAACCATACTAGAATGATATGAAGTATAACACAATCTGCTCTTCAAAATACATCAAATCCACTTTAAAAATTGAAACTCATCAAAATGTGGAATTGTGACAGGTTAGTGGACTGAGACAAATCATACTCCTACTCGAACCATTGGGTGAATCTAGTTTGATCAAGTCAGATTCAGACAAGAAAAGAGAAAAACAGTACAATTACCTTTCAAAGAACATAGTCTCACGAGGCACCAATAAGATTTGAGTTGAACAAACGAAAAATTATACATTTGATACACAAATGAATAGCATGTAAAATTCCGTTATACTTTTTGTGACTTAAAATTACAATACACAGCATGACTAAGATTTGACAAAGATCCCTCAACTATCATGTGAAGATTAACTATGTAGCAATGCCTTGTCATCTCGTGTTGGCGGTAGAGGCATAACTCCGTTCTGATTCTCAGCTTCTGAACTAGTAGACGGTTTTGCACCATTAGTAACAATATTTTTCAACCAAGATGCTTGAAGTCTAGGGGACCCTCCTCTGTTTGAATTGTCAGGGGACTCTGGACCATTTTTAACATTATTAGTAACATTATTGGTAACTCCTAAGAGGAACCGGTATGCTACTTTGCTTGCTGATACAATCTCAGTTTTAGCTTGCCGGAACTGCAGTGACCAGGGTATGATCATCAGTGCAATCATAGAGTTTCTCAAAATATGGCAATACTAATAACTACATAATTTAAGCGTTCAAGCCAAAAGTACAAGAACGGCCAGGTTGTGGTGAGATAATTCTATAATTGATTCTTACCCGTAATGCTGTATTTCCAGCCACTTCCATGGCAGTATCACCAGCATTGGCAAACCTATTCACCCAGCCTGTCATGGAAGCCGTAAGAATATACAGTGGAAGCAAAAAAGTACTGTACAGAAACAATAATTTACAAGATGGATCAATGCTTTAACCTCCTTCACTAAGCAAGTTAGCATATAAATTTAAAATGAGAAGAGGCAAATTATCTTATCTACCCTAAAGCCCAATTACATTGAGTGCAAGTACTACTGAAACTACCAAGTTCATTCTTCGTGTATAAGCATATCTATCCCCCTGCCCTATAACATTAATTGCCTTGACTATATCATTTCACAACTTCCTCTCCCTATATTCAAATGACACTTGCAGTCCAAGCCAACAATATTTCTTTTTCTTAAAATAAAATGCATATTGATCTAAATAGATACGTTCTTTTTCTACCATATAAAATTAGTAAGAAAACCAATAGAATGGAACTTGGGTTACAGTATGATAATGAACATATAACTATCTAACTGGAATTGGGTTTCGTCAAAGATAAGTATCTAGTTGACTGGGAGAAACAACATCTCAAACAGAGAAACTTTACAGGTAAAATCTAGCATGCTGTCCGAAATCAGTAAAAGATGGAAAAAACTGTATTCAGAAAGAACTATGTATTACAGAGGTGAATTCCGCAATACCCACAGAGCTAAGTCCAACTCCACACTACTTATAGAAAAGCACAAGAACTAACTCCCATCTCTCCACTACCTGTCTTCCTAATTCATATTATAGAGATACATATGGGATCTCTAATTTCCACTTCTACATCCCATTTCACTCCCCTGCCCCTGCCCCCTTCTATTTCTTCTGCTATATGACTTACAAACCAAAGGCCCATGACATGACTGAGTTTGATTGGACTAAGACTAACCAACTCCTGGGGCCTTACCCATACCATAGAATTTACATGATACATCCCTATATACCGCTAGGCCATCATCGAGCAAAAAAATAACAATGAACATCATAAAAGCAACATTATAGTAACATAGTTACATGTTTACCTGGAAGTTTTGGTACACCAAGCCTTTCACAGAATTCATCACAAAAGTGATTGCAGTTTTTGGACAGCAGATCATATGAACTCCCTGGCCACTCTCTACTGAGTTCTCTTAGTATTTGATTTACCTTGAAAATGGAACAGTTTGTTTTCCCTAAAACAATGGATTCACGATATGTATACATTGGATTCTTTCCAGAAGGGCAACTAAAAACCCCAGTACCTTGCTCACAGAACCCAAATGACCATTCATCATCTCCAAAAACCTGTCACAGCAGAACAATCTTGAATATGTCAGCACGAGAAAAAACAGAAGGCCTACCATATGTCAAGGAAGCAGAAGTGGGTCATAGAAAAAAAAATGACCCAAAATATGCAAGCATACAATATGACCAGATAAACAACAAACAAGTAATATTATGAAGGCAACAGTTTCTATTTAAGCAGGACCACAATATCAATGAAGCTGCAAATGTTGATACTTCACTTTTCCTTCGTTTGAGAAAAAATAAATAAACAAACGGACTTCATCAGCATATTTACCAAGCAGAAGTCAGTAAAAATAAAAGATAAGTTCCTTCTGCCATCTGAGTCTGGGAGTGGCAAATTAACATATAATCAGATAAACAATGAAAAGAGTCACATTTTTAAAGTTTCCTACACTTAGTACTTCAAGTAAATGAGTTAAAATTGCCATTCAAAATTCCCAAATTAAGAAGGGTACAAGTCACAGAAACAAAGGTTCACACCACTCTTAGTTTATTGTGCTTCTCAGAATAAAGAAGATTAAAAGTCTAAGAATAACTTCGAGTTTTATTTTACAAAATTATGCTCATAGAAAAATGTCAGACAGTATTTATCGTTTCAAGGCATACTAACCTGATATGTAACTACTCCTGTCACATGTCCCCTTGCTTTGAGCATTAATCATGCCTAATAAATGTGTTCATACCTCCTCCGAAGTCCTAAATTCCTCTTGAGTATTCTAGGTCAAACAATTCATCTTTACAAGCAAGACAGAGAGTAATGCAATTTGACTTCTATTAAACTACATAATAACTGAATTAAGATTTCACATGACCGGATCAAGCCAGCCATAACAAATGACTAGCACATACCGAGTCAGAGAAGAATAGCGTAATTCAACGCTGGAACAAATCCTAAATTTTCTGGGTGTAGATAGGCCAAATCCTAAATTTTCTGGGTGTAGATAGGCCTGTCAATTCATTGTCAACAAATGATACTAAAGATTTCCATTCTAATTTTTCCCAGAAACACATACCCAATCATGTCAGTTGCAGCCATATCATAAATAAACTCTACTAGCCAGTGCCCATATCTCAAATTTCTCTCTTCATTTCAGTATGATCACTTTTCACACCACAGCAGTTGGCCAGTTACAACCACACACTCCACAGGACCTAAAAACCACCCCAAACACTTCTCTTGCATAATTACCCAAGGTACCCCCACTTCATTCAATAAAGATAGAAACAACTAGAAGCAGCATCTAGTAAATCTCTGACATACAATTCACCATCTTCCCAATCCAACAGCATACATGTAATTCATACATGCTAAATAATGAATGAACATTTATAGCTACACATATACCAGAAAAACTGAAACTCACATCATAACTAACAATCACTTAGACACCAAGGTAAAAATCAATTACACCGCTTCATGCAAACAACACCCAAACAAAGATCAAAACCCTAAATTACCAAGGTAAAATAAATGAAACTCTAAATATAACAGTAGAGTCACACATTGGACAATTACACTCCCCCAATCAAGTGCCCCACAAAACAGGAAGAAAAACCAGATCCAATAAACCGTGTCAATCCTCAAACAACAACAAACAAGAAACATTGATTTCTACAAAGTTTTAAGAGAGGAACAAGACCTGCACGGCGCTGTGGAAAATGCCACCAAGACCAATCCCATCCTTGAAGATCTTGTTGATCTGAACAATGGTGTTGTTGGTTTTCTCGGATCCACTATTCGTCACATCGTATATATGCAGTACCACATCCGTCATCTTTCCCTTTCACCCACCAAGACCCAAACTTTAAACAACCTCACTTCACCTTTCTCTCTCTAAACGCTATTTTCCTATCCGGGTCTCTCTCTTTCTCTCTCTATATGATTTGATTCAGCTTGAAGATTCAACAACGGGTGTTGTTGTTCCTCTCTCTTCTCTTTTCGTAAATTGAACCAAGATTCGGCCTTGGGATCCCGGAAAACCTTCCAATTTCACCGTCCAAGTTTTTTTCTCGCCGGAATCGAAAGATTTTCGTGTTTCTCTCGTGAATTTATATTCTAGGAGGAGGGAACATAACAAGGAGAGAGAGAGTGTTGTGTCATGTGCGTATGTAAGAAAGAGACCAAAGCTGAGAAAAGAAAAAATTGAAAAGAACGGAAAAGAAAAGAAAAAATGGATTATCAAAAGACTTTTTTGCCCCTCACAAGTTGTGAAAACTACAAGAAATGCTTGTCTTTACAGCTGGTTGCCACTATTCAGACCCTGTTAGGCTAATGATAAGTGGGAGTTAGAAAATGTGGGCTCCGCATGCTCATTATTAACGGTCACAAGACAGGCTGCTATCCAGTTGCAATGACAGGATAGTCCTCTGTTTTTTCTGATTATAAATTTTGAATTGTTAAATAAGATATAACTTGAAAAAGAAAAACAAATAAGAAGAGGATATAAGAGTTTAGAAATTTATGTATATGTTTTTTTAATAGGGGTACTTTATTTATAGGTAAAAAAGTAAATATAAATAAGAAAAGATTATAAAAGATAATAAAAGACATGGACAATCATAAATAAATTATTTATAATTTTCTTTTTAAATGTTTATTATTTAAGAATGTGCCTTCTTAAAATCTTACTAAAAAAAATTCTATGAGATAAAAATATAGTGAAGGAAAAAGAATATATCATTCTTGAATACGTAATCTTTTGTCTCATTAAAATTCTTGTTAGAAAAATTCAATGAGATAAAACCAGGGTGAAAGAAAAAAAAAGTGTAGGCTATATTTATTTCTTCCCCTAATGTAAACAATCATCTTTAAGACAACGAATTTCAATCTAGTGAGGTAGTTACTCAAAAGTCTTCCTTAGTAATGACTTTGTAAATAAATCTTCTAGATTCTCACGTTAACAAATTTGTTGAACGTTTATATCATCATTTTTTTAGAAACCATGGATGTAGAAGAACTTTGGTAAAATATATTTTGTTGTATCTCCTTTGATGTATCCTTATTTCAATTGAACAGTACATGTAACATTATCTTTATATGTGATCATCGATATCATTTTTTCTCATGTTGAGCTAAAATTTATGCATAATTAACTTATGTGTCTATTTTGGCTTATTTCACATATTGTCATGGAATTGTTGTATCACTTCATGTAAACTTATGATGTATCATTATAAGGATCTAATACATAACCTCTAAAATAGCAATCTACATGCTTAAATGTCTTTGTATTGGTGAAGAATTATATTTTGCTAGCAAATTAATGAGAAATGATATATCAGGTCGTGTATGCATAATAAGATACATTAGTATTTCAACAACAATAAAACATGATACTTCAAGACCAAATACTTCTTCATCATTTTCTTAAAATCTAGAAGAATCTCAGTTCACATTTAGAGACCTTCAATCATTGGAATGTACAACAAATGTGATTTCTCATATAAAACCTTTTAAGAACCTTTGTTGTATAAGCTTTTTAGGACATGAAAATTATATTCTTTAAATATTCAATTTCCCAAACAGAATTTTGTGTTTCCTAGGTCATTCATCTCAAATTATTTCTTTAATCAATCTTTAGTTTTTGGAAGCTCTTCAAGATTTTCAATAATATTTATGTGCCCTACATAAATAACAATTATGAAAAAGTTATTTTCATAAAAATACATAGCAAGTACTCACTAAGTCAATTATACCTCATACGACTTGATTGCTTTAGTCCATAGAGAGTATTCTTCTAGAGAATATGCATTATTAGGCAAATTATATCCTTCACAGAATTTCATGCAAATGTCATTATCAAAAGAGTCATATAACCAATATAAGTAAGTTGTAACAACATCCATTATATGTAAATTAAGTTATTCATGTACTACTAGAGTGATTAAGTATGAAAAGTACTCACATCCATTACAGGTGCATATGTATCTTCAAAATTAATGTCAAAGTCATGTTCTCAATTTCACCGTTCTCATTTCTTTTTGCACAAAAATTTATTGAATCCAACCGGTTTAGCATCTTCAAGTGAATAACCAGGAATCCAAAAAATGTAATATATTTTACATCTTCAAATATATGGATTGCAAGTCCAAAAACCTAACTAGTTTTATGTCTTCAAGTATATAGACTACATGTCCAAAGAACTAGTTTTTCATTTTCAGGTGAATAGACTTCATGTCCAAAAACATAGTTGTGTTTTACATCTTCAGGTGTATAGACTACAGGTTCAAAAATTATTCGCTTTGGGAAGTGAGTCTAATATTTTCTCATTTGAGTCTTTCTATTTTGGTCAATCATTTCTTTGTCTATAATCCTTTATAGACTTACTCTTGATCCTCGTCATCATTATCATTTATTACATTTAACGCTATATTATATGTAAATACATTGTCAACATTGACTTTTTCGGTTTCATCATATTACATTCACAACAAAATATGAGATCTCTTTATTTTCACTAATTCCAAATACCTTAGCTCTTCTGGAACTAAAATATACAATTGTGTTAGAGAAATCTGTCAGCATTCTCATAATCTCAATTTGATCATCTTACTTTTTAGCTCATTTTCTCAATTGAAGATTTTTATCTTTGGAACCAATGTGTCTAACACATTTCATGTGTTTTCTAAGACCCATTTAGCAATATTGTCCAACAAGAACATCAAATTTTATTGAAGTATTAGTAGTTGATACATATGATTTAACCACTTATTTTAATTAAACTTTATAAATGAATTATCTTTTTTCCCAAATAGCTTCGGGAAGTCATGTAGCATACACATCTATAATGGGTTGGATGTGCACCCAAACCTATTACCATGTTTGGAAAGATGTTGCGAATAGAGAAAACACGTTTAGGTGTGTGCTCAAGCTTTTACACTCAACATAAATGCAAGGTAAATATAAACATGTCATAAAATGTTAAAGCTACTGAAAATCACTATTTTGAAATATATAAAAAAAAATCACATCCAAAACGTGAAACCAAACAGGCTAATGTAACCAAACTCATGCTTAGACATCACACAAATGACTTTTTCTTCAACGACTTCCAGTGATGTGCCCGCCTGCGATTATGTCTTTTTATCATAGCCACAATGTCTAACTTGCATGTTTAGAAAAACACGAGTTCCACCAGACAAATAAATTTATTGCTCTAAGAAGCAGTAGGGAGCATAGAGAAGAGTGTCTCAATAGACAAGTGGACCACAGCATTCACAAGTTTTTTGTTTGATATTGTGAAGCTCAGAAAGAGGAGCGGAGGACAAACTATTATTGCCCCCACACAATGCGAAAATTAGCAGGATTGTGCGCAGTTTATTAGCCTTTTTGACTGAGAGCTTAGAAATCCATGCATAGAATAACCTCTTAAAGGGGTTGCAAAGGCAAAATGGTGGAAACCAACCTTACCTAAGTATCCCCATTTTGTTCATGTATGTGGTCCTACTTGATTAGGAATCTTATATTTTAAGAGGTTGGTCTTGGACCTATGATTGCGGGGTAATAGTAATTTGTGTGCGTGTTTATGTAAATTCTGCTATGCATTATTCAATTCCAATCTTATCTGAAAGGAGCCTTCTCTTTCTGTTAAGTAGTGGAGTGAGCAAAAATGGGGCAGGCCAATCACTTCAAGAAAATCTAGAATTGAATAAGTATTCTTTGACCCTTTTACCAGCTGAAAAGGAATTTTTACATATTCTTCTAAAGAAATATTATAGGCGGTTGTTGAATGAGTTCGATTGACAAGACAAACGTGAACATGCTCACAGATGGTAAATGATCTTCTCATATGTTCTTGCTTCAGAAATATTTGGAAAAAATAATAAGAAATGACACAAAAGCACGTGAAATGTATATGCAGTTAGCTGCTTCAAAGTGTAAATTCCTGGCATAGTCTTGAAAGAGACGGATCCGAAGAACCTACAAAATCTCTTAGCAAATAACTTACTTGAGTTATGATATAACTCATCCGAAAACACAAGATTGGGTTTCTATATTAGATAAGTTTATTCGTACTTCCGAAATAAAATTTCCTTACACAGATATCTAATAGGAATTCACCCTATTGCCGCATTATCCTATAATTAATAGGACATGAGTGAATTCCTATTGAATGTCTGTGTAAAAGTGCAAAGTAAACTCTTAAAACTATTTCAGTGCTTCTACTCAATAGCTTAAACTTTTGGGGTTATTAGTTCATAACATGATTTCAGAGTCTGCATATGATCAGGTGGTTTAGAGATTGATCTTTGCTACCCTCATTTTTCTAAATAAAAATTAAATTTCAACACTAGGTGGATCTGTGCATTGTATCTGCTTCAAGCTCAAAGTCCTACCGCATGAGGGAGTGTGTTAGATATAAAAACCATTCATGTTCTTGCATTCTCCTGATCAGAGGATAAAAAAATCTTCACTGGAGAAGCTTCTATTTGATCAAGCAAGTTGGACGGTGAGATAGCTAACCATGGTGCCTAGGCTAATGGTACAGTATTTCTCATTATTTATGGCAGGTATCAGCTTAAAAAAATGCAAGTAATGCAGGCCAGTGATTCCTTTGAACCAAGTTCAGGTCATCCATCAAACTTGGATCTTGGAAATGTATATTTATTGATCATCCTCCAATGCATTATTTGCAACTTGGGAGTCTTTTTCTTGCTTATCACAATCTCTTAATACAAATGCATGCATTTTAACTAAAAAGGACCAGTTAATAAGAGTTTATCCATAGCAATAGTTCAAGAATTTAGCATGTCCTATATGGTAGAAAATTATAGGTTTGAGAATTAGGTAAATAAAGAAATTTAGTATCTAGTATTTAACCTATCTTCTACAGTAGTCATCTTTGCTGCTCATGAAAACATTTAAAAAAAAGCTATTATAGTATTACATATTGTTATATGACATTAGTTTATCAATGAGCTGCGACTTTGGTAAAGAGTTGCAGCCTTGTGACGTGGCAATCTGTGGTTTTACTTGTGGAAGCTGTCATTGTCATTCATGGGGACAAGATTGCCTACCTATCCCTTCCCATACCTCACAATGGTGAAAGCCATAGATGAAGATCATGGTTCATATTATTTTCTCAAATGAATTCATAACAGGCCAAAACAAGTAAATAACAGAAAATTTAAAAAAATTTATTATGAGAACTATTTTACTTCATGCAATATCATGAAGACAGACTTGGTCTTTCAACTGAAGCAGAAACGTAAGAAATAGAAATTAATGATAGAACCAAACTTATAAAGTTTGCAACTTATACCAATTCTTCTCTCGATAAATACAGAGCGGTAACATAGCATAAACGGATAAGGTTATACTATGATAAATATTTGCATCTCTCCAATGTCAGACATCATGAAAATAAAGATTATACAAACATCCGTAAGAAACTATAAATGAGCCTTGCCTATTACTGCCTTCCATATGTAAATGTTAATATTGGTTTTGGTTCAATTTTCTTTAACAAAAGAAAAATTATAAAGAAAATAACTATCAAAGCACAGGTAAAGATTGATACCTTTATTTCCATGTGAAACTTTTTATACATCAGCAAGAATAGCCTCTATTTGCAGGATATTTCTATCTCTATCTGCCTTCACTGTTCATTAGTTGAGAAAAAACTTCGGTAGCACTTATGTCTGAATAACCATTACCATTATCTCCCTCTCTTATTACGTTACTAGAAGGACTCCCAGGAATTATTGTAGTTGTCACATTCACTGTTTCCCGAGCACTGCTATCATCATATGACTCCCCTTCTTGTTCACTTTCTTGGAGCTGAAGTGCATATTCCAAATTCCACAATACAGCACCCATTGTTGGCCTATCAACACCATATTCAGCCAGACATTTTTCTGCTGTTTCACCAAACTTCTTCAAAGAGCTTTGCTTTATCTTCCCAACAAGATAGGGATCAATAATATGCTCCAGCATGCCCTTTTTCTGCCATTCAAGCCCCCATTCGGCTAAGTTCACCTGTTCCCTATCAAGTTGTGGATCAACAGCAGGTCTGGCACAAAGAACCTCAAAAAGCACCACCCCAAATGAGTAAACATCTGACTTATCTGTAAGCTGCTGCCTTCGAAAATACTCCGGATCAAGATAACCAAAACTACCTTTCACACCAGTGCTCACATGGGTTTCATTGAGACAAGGTCCAGATCTTGAAAGACCAAAATCTGCAACCTTGGCCACATAGTTTTCATCAAGCAAAATATTGGTTGATTTAATGTCACGGTGGATGATTCCTTGCACGAAACCAGTGTGTAGATAGTGGAGACCTCTAGCTGCACCAATGCATATCTCAAGCCGCTGCTTCCAAGACAAAGGTGCATGTCCTGCTGAGCCATATAGATGCTTTTTGAGTGGACCTTTTTCCACATACTCATAGACAAGTATCATTTCTGAGTTTTCTTCACAATATCCAACTAGTGAAACAAGATGGCGATGGCGAATTTTGGAAAAGATTGTTATTTCGGTCTGGAATTCTGGAAGCCCTTGTCTGGATCCAGGCATGCCTCTCTTGACTGCAACCTTCACGTTGTCTTTGAGCACCCCTTTGTAAACCATACCAAACCCACCAGACCCTATAATTAGACTTCTATCAAAATTGTTTGTTGCTGATTGTATATCGGCAAAAGGGATTGTCAAGCCAAAATAACCATAAGAACCAGGAGAGGGAAAAGCTGTCCCTTCAGACATTCTACTAAGTGAACTCCCTCCGTACACGCGTAAAGGCGTCCATCCTACACTTTCCATTGTTCTTTGTCTTGGCGTTTTCTTCTTCTTCCTGCATTTGAGAGAAAGCAGCAAAGCAGCTATAACAAAAAGCAAAACAACAATTCCTCCAACAATTGAACTCACCAACACCCACAACCTCTTCTTCCTTGGAACAACATGTGAGTCCACAACATTCACTAGCTTCATTATCTCTACACCATTCAAAATGGCATTCATCCTTGCAGAACTACTCAGTTCAGAAGGGCCAACACTTATTTGAATAACACCCAATTCATTGGAATCTACAACAAAATCCACATAGAACGGAGATGCAAGCACATGGACAGTAAGGGATGACAAATCAAGATCCTTGTAAGCATAATACCCATTGATATACACATCAAAGTAGAGCAAATTAAGAGCAGGACTAACAATATCACAGAAATGCAGCCGAACCAAGTGCCGAACACCACCTGGAGCCACTGGAAAATCCCAGGTTATGTTGAACTGTGAAGCAATAATGGAGTGATCCTTATTCATTTCCTGAGCAGTCATATAAACATTATCCGGAGCGATCTCTCGAGTCGCGCCTCCCTTCTGGTAATTTAGTGTGTGAGTGCTCCCCACACGCTTAGCAGCATCCTTAAGAACCAGAAATTCCTCATCAGGAATCCAAGTCCTCCAAAGGGTGTCATTAAAAGGAGTTACTTTCACACCCCCAACATTAATCCTATGCACAGTTTCCAAAACCTGAGATGAAAGGTTCTTGTACTCTACCACACCAGAAGGACCAACCAACCTAGCTCCATAATCTATGACAAAATCAGCAGGAGCAGTAAACACCTCTACAGCATTCACAAAGCCAAAACCTGAATTACCTTCAGGTCTAAATAAAATTTCAAGCAAATTTGACTCTATCTTCAAAATAAACTCCTTAAGCAGTGCACCATTAATTGGCTTGAAATTTCTCAGCACCAAATTACCATCAACCAAGACACTAAAGTTGGCAGATTTTAGATCAAATCCTTGAGCCTTAAAAGGTGAAAAATGAAAACGAACCAAGTGGGTACCATTTATCCTCATGTTGAACCTGTAGCTCCCAGTGATGGGGAAAACTCTTGCAGTGTGGTACAAAGTAGGCAAATTTGGAGGAGGGTCTTGGTAGGTGAGGGAAATGGATTTGTCAGCAGAGAGAAAAATTGAGCCATGGCTGGTGGAATCACTGACGAAGATGCGGTTGAAGAGGGAAGCATTGTTCTGTGATCCACAGCTAAGAAGGTAGTTATCTATGGGAGTGAAAGAGGATGAACAAGAAATGAAAAGAAGAAGAAGAATGAAATGTATAATTAGCTTTTGAGTCTCCATGGAAGATGGAATATATGGTCTTTGAGGAGTTTGAAGCTCACATGGAAGAACTGGAAGCTGGGAAAAAATTTGCAGTGAAGACTTTAAAAAGAAAGAAGAGACAGATAATTAATGTACATCAATTTTGGTCACTCATCAAGTCAAAGGGTTGCCACAACTATTCATTTTCTTAATGGTTATGTTTAAAAAGCAACATTTTTGGATGCTTCACACAAAATGTATCTTCTCTTACTGGATGCTGGACTAAACCAACTGTACTAGATTCTGTTTGGTTCGGTTTCTGGTCCTTAGATTTAGCAGGTCCTTTATGAAGTAATAAAATATAAGAGAAAGTGTGAAACAAAGAAACGATTACATAGTTTATTTGTAATTAAAAATGCTGAGATCATTTGTTTTTGTCAAACTAAAATCCAATTTTTATTTGGATACTTGTGCGCCTTTGGAATTGGAAGGATGGTTATACTTAAAATATTGTTCAATTGTTTGGGGAGGGGAAGGATTTTAATAGTTTAATAAAAAAAATTGGATAGTAAAGTAGTAATTATCTTGTCTTAAATGAGAGTCCGGAAAATTTAGTAATTGGGAGAAAGATAAGTGAAATGTTAGTAAATAAATGGTACGTGTGATTTAAAAATGTATATTTAAGCCAAAAAAGTATATATTAGACGCATACACTTGAAGTTAATGGTAATCCTATATAGGTTGGTTTAGTGGTAAAAAATTTAGTAGATTGATAAGATCATAAGTTTATCCTCTTTTGCACCATATTATATTATATTATATATATATATATAAACAAACTTGTAGTTAACGATGTTTTGTTAATTTTTCAACCCTTTCTTTTATATTAAAGTAAAAAAAAAATTATAAAGACTCTGTTTTCAAGCTTTTGTTTATTAAAAAATGTTATTTTTTTAAAATTGACGTTTTTAAGAAGAGAAATGAAAATAAAGTAAATCAAATATAAAACTTAATACTTTTATAACACAATCATGAAGTTCTAAAGTGTAATTTCGCTGACGTGCTACCATTTTTTTATCAGATGACATGCTACCATATGCTAAAATGTAAACAATTTAGATGGGAAAAAAAATATGTGCTGCTTCTTGAGTTTAATTACATTTTATGGGAAGTAAATACTATTAATTTCCAAACAGACGGTGTGGATAGTAATCACCTTCCAGATGGCATATTGTAGGAACAATTTGAGTGTGAACGATCAATTAGAAAGCTAAAAGTGCTTTACAAGAAGGATAAATAGCACACTGTAATAGTACTGAATGTTCATTCAATTACCTTTATTGACAGAAAGTTGTATGGTGGGCTTATTTGCTTCTAGTCTATTTAGCAATCATTAATGGCCCAGAGTCTTGTTTGGTTGGCATCTTTAATTGGTTGAAAAGAAAGTTAATAGAAATTTTGATTTCAAGTAATGGGGGTTTGGCTTCCTTCCACTACTGTTCACAAATTTTAGTGGGGGGAAAAATGCATCACACTGCATAAGTTAATATTACTTTTTCTAATTCAATAAAATTCCCAACTATTCTTTTCATAAATTTGTTATTTTAGTTCATTTAGTGTGACGTATATCTGTCTATTATTTAATATGATACAATCTACCTTTTCATAACATATATCCATCACCATAGAAATAGATATTATGAAGCATTCAATCAAGATTTAATTTCATTAAATATGTTTATCCATGCTATTTTATTCTTAAATCCATGAGATTATATAAGATAATCTAAAATATTTTATCATAATTTTTTTATTCACCAAAAAATTTAAGATTAATTAAATAATAATAAAAATTGATAACATGATTTTCTTTTATCTTGAGTTAGCGATTGTGAGTGTTTTCAATCAATCACTAAATCAATAACTAATTTTACTGATATAAGAAAATTTTATACATAAAAAAATAAAACATAAATGCTCTTATTAAATAAAATATTTTTCTACGTGTGCTAGTGTGACGTTTCACTATTACATTAACATACAAGTTAGTTAATAACATGTTTAATGAAATTAAATCTTAATATAATATTTATTAGTACTCTTAATTCATAAAATGTATTTCTATAGCGATGTAGAGGCCGTGTCATTTTAAATAAAAATAAATATATATTATATTAAACCAAATAATATAACAAAATTTTGAAAATAGAAGTCAAGAATTTTATTGAATTAGGAAAGTAAGCTTAAAGCAATCCCCAATTATAAACTTATGTAGCTTCTACTTGAGTATAATGACATATGCATGACGAAAGCACAGCTAAGAATTACTCCTTATGTGCATAAAAACATGCATGTGCAAATGTACACTCATTAAATGTGCAATGGTACATTCATTTATATTGTACAGAATAATTGATTTTTTGAAGCCGTATATAATAATTGATAAATATCTAAGAATTTAATTGTAAGCTATAGTGTTATATAGGATCTTAAGAGGCAAAAACTTCTATTTTCTTGCTTTCATATTGAAAATATTAATTTTATTGTTTTATCCAATCTAAATGATCCATTAAATCAAATTAACAATGTTCCAAAATCTCGTAATTTTTTCGAATTCACCTAAGATCAATAAATCATTAGTATGTCAAGAGAGATTAAGTGACCTAACTTTATTACATAATGGTTAAATAGAATTTTTTTTTTTGAATAGTTGAATAAGTAATTTTTAATTCCAAAATACTCAAAATATAATTTGAAATTAAATCATAACTAGCTTTAAAAAAAATCAACTTATAACTATTTTGGTTAAATAGAATTTTTTTTGAATAGTTGAATAAGTAATTTTTAATTCCAAAATACTCAAAATATAATTTGAAATTAAATCATAACTAGCTTTAAAAAAAATCAACTTATAACTATTTTCATAAATTATTTAAGAAATGACTTATCTTAAACTTCATTATATTTAGATAAACATTGGTATGGTGATCTTGTAAATTGTAATTAATTTTAAATAGGAATTTTCAACTTAATAATCAATTTTAAGACAAAATCATGTAGAAATAAATAAATAAATTGTGAAGCACAATACGAAATGGACATTGGATTATGGGCCTGAGCCCATTTCATCAAGCCCAGTTCTGTGGAATGGTGAAGCAACACGACCTTGTTCGTTTCTTCTTCTTCACCTTAGAGAGAGAGAGAGAGAGAGAGAGTAAAACCCTAATTCGTTGCTTTCATTCTATTTACCACAATCGAAACCCCCATTTTTTATAAAACGGTAACTCTCTCCCTTTCTTCGTATTTTACTTTCATAATATTCCTTTAGCACCTACAAGTTAGGGGGAAAAAGGTACATTAGATGTGTAATTTGGGGATAATGAAATGGATTGTTAATTGCTGGATACAGAAATTAATTGGTGGATTTATCGGGTAGTTAGTCATCCTGTGTAATTCAAATGAGGATTTTTCAAGGTTTTGCTTTTTCCTTTTTTTTAATTTTTTTATTTAGACTATAATTTTGCTCTTGAAACCATTTGGCAAAATTGCAAATTTGCTTTTGTAGCATGGATGAATTCCGTTAAAAATTATTCATTTTTCGCCTTTGGCTAGATGAAAATGCCACTGAAATTATGTGCACCTGGGTAATTTCAAAAGTGTAGGGTGTGGCAAGTTGTTATTTAATAAAACTTGGGAGTTGTTTATCTTATTGCCTCTTTCAGTCTTGTTATTTCAAAGAGTTTAATTTATATACACTACTGGCATCTAATAGAAATATATCTTATCACTGGGTCATATTAATAAATAAGATGATGTGGTAAATTGGTCAAATATTATGAGATAATTTGGGTAAAAAATCTTTACACAGACAATATATAAAAATTAAAACTCAATTTCAAATTTGTAACTGCACTGCAAAGTATTGCCTCTTATGTTGACTAAGTGATGATTCATGATTGTACAGCATGGAATTGCATTCAGTGAACTAGATCTAAGTAACCCCATATTAGTTGATAATGTCAATGATATGTCAGAACATGCTGTTTTGAGTACAATGTTTAAACTTAATGTTATGGTGGATTGTTCATGTGCAGGGTGATGTACATTCTATGATTCAGAGTTTTGGTTGAACCTTCACTTGTATTCTTTGCTGTCATGGTATGTTCAATGTCTAATCACTTAATTATATTCTGTCTGAGGGAGAAATGTCTCATGTTATAATTGCTTGTCTGAGGGGGCAAGGTTTTGCATTGTTCTCGATTTGTCAATATGATTTTCCTTGTCGAAGCATCACATGTATTTTTTTTTTGTGTGTGTGCAAGGGAAATTAAATAAGATGTAAGTATGTAGATAAAAGAAGAAAATCTATTTAACTGGAAAAAAGTATTACAAAAGGGACTAAAGATATCCTCCTTAAAATACAGCAGCAAAAGAGCACATCCCATCCCACATTCAGGAATAAATTCAAATATTGAATTCTTAGGGCGGTTTATTGAATTAGGATTTTAAAAGACTTTTTTAGAATAAAAAAATCTTGTGGATTTTAAAGACTTTATAGAAACGTAATGACTTTTAAGATTTTTTTTAAAAGACTTTTGTGATTGAGATTTTATAGTTTGGATTTTAATGGATTTATAACATGAATTCATAAGATTTGAAAGAATTTTATGAATTTTCAAGATTTTAAAGAATTCCATCAATTTTTAGAAAATATTCAAAATTACAGTGGAAAGAAACTTTGATTATATATTGTCTGGTCTTGTGTTGTTGTGAGCTTGTTAAAGATGCTGTGTAGAAAGATTTAAATATATGGGCTAGTTGTTTCATTTGAAGTTTTGGTGGCCAAAGGTTTTCATTATGGGATAGGCTTGAGTTATGCTGGAAAACGAATTCCCTCGGGTTATTTTCCTTTCTATAACTCAGGGCCTCTTTGTCATGGTGTAAAAAAATGGTATTGGTATCTGATATTGCCTACCAAAAAAAGCCATTGATGTTAATGTTTTGCATGGGAAGACTTGAATTCCCAAACCATGAGCACATGCATCTACAGATTGAATTGTGAGGACATATTTTGGCTATGTCTCGAGTAATTTTATATTAATATAAGAAAGTAAAGTTTGATATCAAAAGAAAGAAAGAGTCTAACAAAATTTCAAGAGTTTAGATGAGATTGTTTGATGAGTATTTTGTATTCAAAAGTCAATTAAAATCCATCAAAATCTATTATAAAAAACAATTCATTAAAATTTATATACTTTTGAATACTAAAAGACTTTTTATGAGTTGTAAAAAATCTTAATTTAATACCAACCGATTTTATTGTACTCTTTAAAAAATCATAATAATCTTGATTAAATACCAAAAGACTTATTTTTATTATTTAAAAATCTTAATTGAATATCACTTAACTTTTTCATCATAAAAGAGTCTTTTAAAATTCATCGATATCTTAATTGAATACACCCCCCTTAGAATCCACTTAATTAATATTTATATGATAGTTCCTAAAATTGGTCGTTTGGATTTTGATGTTTTGCTTGTCATTGTTTTCTAGCACTTATTTTATGTATGGCTGAATGCAGGATCCCAATGATGATAGGGGTGAAAGTAGACTCTATATTGGTAACCTTGATCTTAGAATTACAGAGTGAGACTTGCTAACTACTCACCAAGAGTTAACTTCATTTTTGTTTTGTGCTTCATGCACATACTGACATACTTACTCTTTTCTTTTCAATAATTTCCAGAGCTGCTCTGCTTAAAATGTTTTCTCCTTATGGAAAGATAATTTCCGAGGACTTCTTATGGCACACACGAGGCCCAAAACGCGGGGAGCCACGTGGTTTTGCTTTTATCCAGTACAGCACAAAAGAGGTAAGTTGATTGCATACATTAGTTACATCACTTTCTAGCAATTTCTGATTTCCATAGTTAAAGTGAGAATGCAGGAAGCAGAATTAGCCAAGGAGAAGATGCATGGGAGGTTAGCTTGCGGCCGGCCATTGTTTGTTCGTCTTGCTGGTGAAAAGTTCATGTTGGAAACAGCTGATAACTCTACAAAAGCAGCTGGTGAAGGGCACAAGATGCATCTCACTGGTGGTGGTGGTGCCATGGGACAAACAAGTCGACATGCCAAAATAGCTGCTATAAAAAACAAATTGAAATCCTTAGAGGAGGAGAGTTCTAGGTCCAAGAAACAAAAGCGAAGTGACAATATTTCTTGAGTCAATTTTGTAAGTATATAATATGCAGAATCAAGTGATAATTCAATGGCGTATAAATTGAATGTGTTGCAATTGTTTGTCCCCATTAAATTGGAATTCACATATTTAGTTAAGCCCTTTATTTTATTTTATTTTATAATTTAGGCCATTAGCCATTGTTACTGCGGAGGCATACTATCCATATGAAATTTTCCAAATTGAAATTTAATTTGACATTCTGTATGTTTTTTATCCTTAAGATGGAATATTAATTTTAAATGGAATGGAATCAGAACATTTTATGTGAGTTCAAAAATTCTGAGTGTGAGATCGTTTTAAATTGATGTTTTTATTAATAATTTTGGAATATTTTCTTTTATGTTTTGTGACGAATATGAAAATAAGAAAAAAATGATATTTTTTTCTTTAAAAGCCCTTTAAATAAGAACTCACATTAAAAAAGAAAATATTTATATAATTAATAATAATGTCAATTGCAAATAAAAAATAAGATATATTTAAGAATGAGGTCTTAAAGGAGAGAAAGGCTATATTTTTTTCATTTTTAAATTAAGTTTAAAAAAAAGAAAAAAGATCAGGACAATAAATTTAGAGAAAAAAGGTTATGTTGACATAATAAAAAGTTTTATATAATTATCTAATTACAAATCAATATGAATAATAAATTTATTAATTTTTAAAATAATTATCTTAAAATAATTTAAAATGTAAAATATGATTGACGGGATGATAATATAAATCTATTTTATAGTGTCTGTATGCATCTACATTAAACTCATAAATTTATGTTGAAGTGAGAAGGGATAACTCAATTGCAATTTAATTGGCAAACGTTAGTTTGTTGCCTTTCTCCCTTGAACATTGCTATTGCCAATTGAGTTAGCTTTTAGTATTTTCTTTAGGATATCTTTTAGCCGTTTAAGTTTAAAGTAACAATCTGCCGTATAATTTTTTTACACGGTTATTTAATAATACTTTATTATGTAAGATAAGTTTATTGATTTTTTAAAATAATTAACTTAAAGTTATTCAAACGGTAATTTGTGATTGAATAATAGTGTAAAATTATTTAATACTATCATTGCATAGACACTAAATTATAAGTTTAATTATAAAATCCATCTGTATAGTTATTTTAAAAATGTTTCTTTTCAACGAAATTTCATTTTATGAGTAAGTTAATTAATTTTATAGTGAATTCTCCTGATAAAATTTTATTCTTAAGTATGAAGGTAGATCAGGGACGTGATAGTAGTGTTTAGTTGTATGCACTCTTATTATTTATTTATTTGTTCTCTAAACGAAAACATAGGTCTCTGTCAAAAACAAAATCCAGGTCTCAATAAAATTTATATTAGAGGCTTAAGATAAAAACTGTTGAGTACATACATTTTATTGCGTCTTATAGCATATCCTTATAGAATATGTTTTCTTTGACAAGGAAAGCATTTAGAAGAGTTTATTTGAATTTATAAAAATAGCTTATAACCTTTATGTAAGCTTTTTAAAAACTTATATTAATATGCTTCACGAGGAAACTTATTATTTTTGTTTTTCAAATTATTTCAAAACATTTTGTAAAGTTTATCCATAAGTTCTAATTAGTGAAACCTTATTGAGTAAGTTGCTTAACCAAATGTGTTTTCAGAGTGAAAATAGTTATCAACGATTTGAATAGTTTGAAAAGGAAAAGAAAAAAGATACGATTACAAATTTCAAGTTTTATTTTTTCATTTATGAAAAACAAAACTAAGTCGTTTACTTGTCCATTATTTGGTGGTTGAGTGATGGCTTTTTATAAGGAAAAACAAAATGCTTATTTATCTTCAATTAATAAATATGATGTGAGGAAAAAATGTGAACTACTAAATGTGATTAAGCAGAAAATTTAGCTGGAATCTTTAGGTGCCGATAGGAAAAAGAAAAGCAAGTGGTTCTATGTTGGTGAGGTTTGGACCATTTGATAATTGCAGTGACCTAGTTGTAGAAACTAGAAAAAAAAAAATCCTTTCCATCAGAAAGTCAAAAATCTTAACTATGATGATTATAAAAAAAAAACACTTTGATAAGGGAAAACCTCGAAGGAGAGATCTATTTCCTTTGTTCTATTCTTTTGAAATCAAGAAATACATTTTTTTTAGTATGGGTTCCAAGCACATCCCTATTTTAGTAATATATCTTTCCTGTTTTCCAGCATGGCGTAAAATGAGGACTGTAGCTATCATGAAATATGCTTGCAGCACAATTTTGAATCAAAAAAATATGGAATCTACATAATGGCTGATCATTGTTCTAAAGAAACACTTGATTTATTAAATAAAGCTTGATTTCTTTGGTTCAATGTTTGTAGAGGATGCTTTCCTACTTTTCGTCCATATCACATTATAGTATTAGAAAGCAGTTTCTATAGGCCAAATATTACGTTCTGAAATAATTTTAAATGACCTATGGTTCTACACTTCCACTTTCAAATTGGTACTATGAAAATTTCAATATCATGTGACCTATTATATTTAACATGAGATGTGTTTCCCAGATAATTTTGTTGTGATTGGACCCAGTGGAAGTATATGAAAGGTTATGAAGACTGCCCCGATAATCACAGCAAGAATAAAATATCTGCATCAAACAAGTACGCCTATGCAAGTGCTACAAGGGTGAGGATGATACAAAAGTGAAAAGTCTGAGTTGCCTATATCCATCCATTTGCAACATTTTAGTGGATTTCCTTTAACAAAGCAACAAAAAATATAGATATTATTTAAAAACAAAAAGTCAAGGTATTAAGCTAAAGTTTTATTGAAAGAACATAAGCGGATGATACTCTTTCACGGAGGCAGAAAGTTACTAGTAAATAAGATAAATTATAACAAAGCATTCATAGATTACAGAGATTTCATCAAACTACAGCAATAGAAATCCTTCAACATTTATCATCTCAATTGTTTTTCTAAACAATGATAAATTGAAGTTCTGAATCAATATATTACGTGTTTTTTGTACTAACTTGCCTAAGTTAGTACAAGAAATTAACTATTCAAAAAAGTAAAAATTTAAACAAAAATTAAGTACAAGTACCCGCTTTGCAGATCATATTATTCGGGACTTCAAAGAATAAGAAACCTTGCAGATTTAGTAAGATTTGGCAAAAATAGCCACTTCTTCAGCAGGATTGCCGGTCATCAAGCACCTTTTAACCCCTTGTGGCTGTTCAAAAGGAAAACACCTAATTGTTGCTCCAGTCTCCTCTTTTACTGTTAACTCATCTTCATCACTGTAAAATTGTGTAAAGTTTTGATATCAGAGCTGTGAATTAATTATGTTCCTTGTCTAAACATCTTGGAAGGTACATTTTCAACATCAAAACATATTAATAGCAAAAAATTAAGAGGGGGGGGGGGGGGACAACCTTGCAGACCAAGGGCCCCTTGCCCATTTGCCTTGTGATATTGCTGCTTTAAGATCATCATATGTGCTCACATCTACAATATTACTGCAAGAGAAAAACCATGCATGTCAATTTGACTGTTTGCCAGTGAAGCCAAGAACATGTGTGCAATTGAATCAGCATAACATGAAAACAAAAAATTTAAAAAAATGAACCTTAATAACTTAAGGAAAGGCAAGAAGCCATTGAGTTTGACTGCATTAACCTTTTATTAGTCTATAATTTATGATTTTATGGAAACCATTTGTAGGAAGTGGAACATTTTAATAAATATAGGAAACCCTCATTCCAATTGGTAGCCGATTTAGAAGAGATTAGAATAGTTATTGTCAACACCAAAGCATTAGAAACAGCTCTTGATGAAGTTCTAGTAGAGGGACTTGGTTTGGTCAGTACAGTAATACAAGGTGCAGATATCTTATTTAGAGGTAAGATCTGAACTTTGGCTAGAAGCCTAGAACCATACCAAACTCAAACCATATATTTGTTACTGAAGCCAAAATCAAGGCAAAAGTATACCAGTGGAAATTATCCAAGCAAAGTACAACATTGTTTTGACAGAACCCAAGATTATGCATTTTGCTACCATTAACATTCTTCAATTCAGGAAAGATGATTAATGTGACTATTATCAATAAATAAATGAGATTATTTTGAAAAAATCAATTCAACGCATGTTAGACAAGGTTATGTTAAGGAGTTCCAGGCTAAAAGTAGCATTAAAGGAATGAACCTGTCTCGAAATGCAATTGCCCTTTCCAAAAGAGATGACTGTATTTCATCCAACTTGTCTTTAACATAAGCCTCCAAATTTAAAGGCTCCATAGAGATTCCAAACACTTTCCCTTGCTTCCCAGGGATATCTCTCCTGGATATCACCACACTTCCACTAGCCACATCACGAGGACCAATTTCAATTCTAAGAGGAACTCCCTAAATATGAAGTAAATGATATAAATATAATCAAACACTCAAAGATCCTGCAGCATGAGCCAAAGCAATGCGCATTATTTGGTCCCAGAAATTGAATTTCCATTCAAGTTTAAAAACAAACCTTCATTTCCCAGAAATTGAATTTCCATCCAGGAGTTCTTTGATCTGAGTCGTCAAGTTTAACTTTAATCCCAGATCTTTGAAGAACATCTTTTACAGATGATGCTGCATTTAGAACTGCCTCTTTTTCATCATCCTTCTTCCAAATGGGTACAATTACCACCTAACCAGGCAACACACACCATGATTTTGTCAAAAATGAAAAACTTATAATTTATTTAAATTACAATATAAAAGTACAGGCATGGAACATAATCCTGTATCTGCATGTAGGAGTTTGGACTTCGGAGTAGAAGAGTCTTTTTCATTTTAAGTAAGCATTCCCTTTATTTTCATATTTGCCTGACCAAGGAGCAAAGTATTCCAACTTTCAACAGCAAAATTTAACTAATGGTGTCTACACATCAAGGTTAAGACATCAATAGCATCCAAATGTACCTGTATTGGTGCAATCTTTGGGGGAAGCATTAGGCCTGCGTCATCTCCATGTGTCATGATGATACCACCAACAAAACGTGTACTAATTGCCCATGATGTCTGCCAAACATATTCCCTTAACCCATTTTCATCTGTGAACTGCACAAGAACACATTTTGATCAACTGCATCCTCATTAAAAGGATTATATTAATATTTAAAAGAAAAAAAAAAAAATATATATATATATATATATATATATATAAGTACATCAGACCTGTGTTCCAAAGGCACGGGCAAAGTTTTGCCCAAGGTTATGACTGGTTCCTGCTTGTAATGCTTTCTTATCACCCATCATAGCCTCAATCGTATAGGTCTTGCAAGCACCGGCAAATGTTTCCACTTTAGATTTTCGACCTGTAATAACTGGTATTGCAGCTTGCTCATACGCAAATCTGGTATAGATGTCAATCATCTGTATAGCCTGCAGTTGAACAGAATGTCGTCACTAAGATTATGCAATTATACTAGTAAAGATTTATCATCTTGACAGAAAAGAAGTGGACCTCTTTTTCTGCCTCTTCTGGAGTTGCATGAGCAGTATGTCCTTCTTGCCAAAGAAATTCAAGAGTTCTCACAAATGGTTTAGTGCGCATCTCCCATCTTGTCACGTTTGCCCACTGAAAGCAAGTTAGAAAAATTGTCCCATCATTCAACAAAGCAAGTTCTTGCTCACAAATAAACTCTCAACAGCATTACCTGATTAATCATGAGAGGAAGATCACGGTAGCTATGGATCCATTGAGTAAACATATGATTCACAATGGTTTCACTTGTAGGCCGAACCTGCCACAGCCTCAACAAGTGCAAAATTCAAAGACAAAACCTTAGGTCACAGCTTTTCAATCAATATTACAGATGATTAATCACTTCAATTCATCTCATATATCACAACAAACACCGAAAAACACACATGAAAGCAGTTGTAACAAACAACTGAAGAGCATACATACCACGAGTTTCTCTTCAAGTTCCTTTCCACCCCCAATTGTAACTAGTGCTAACTCAGGACTAAAACCCTCAACATGACTTGCTTCTTTCTCTATAAATGAGTATGGGATAAACTGCAGAACAGATTTAAAAAAAGCATCAAAATGATAGTACAATAATTTCATATTGTGGACACATTCTTATATGCCCCATTATCAAGATTTCACTTTGCAGAGCCATTAGTTTTTGACATCAAATTTAATATCGGCACACTGGTAATAAACATTCCAACTCCAACCCCTTCACAATCATTCTCTCAACTATTAATGATACCATAGAAATACTTGCATAAATTTTAGACAAATATATCACTAAGGAAACATTTAAAAGAGCTTATACTGAGTTTATTTTGACTCGTGAAAGTGGCATAGGACGGGGAAACGTTGGGGTAAACAATTTAATTTAGGCAGTGTTAGGATAAATTTTTCAGTAAGCACTTATAGAAGAAGAAAATATGAAAGTAAAATGAACTAAGTCTTAAATCAACTTATATACTTCTATAGAAAATCGCTCACTTTAGGTTCTCCAAAAGCTGGTTTTAAATTATGCATAAGTTAATTTTAACTTACGGAAAAAGCTTAATTTTACCTTTTCTTATAACTCTTTCTGGAAAAAAAAATTATCCGAAAATGTTAGTTTGTTAGATGTAGGTGGGGAATTCGAACCCATGACCTCTCCCTCCCTTCCCTTCTCCTTTCACGCTTAAAAGGGCTTTAAGGAAAGTCATAAACCACTTCAAAAAGTTCACATCAGCTCTTTAAAAAATACGCATTTTCCATAAGCTCGTATCAATAAGCTTCACGCAGTGAAGCTTGTATAAGCTTATATCAATAAGTCCTTAATTAAACTGTTTAACCAAAGACACCCTAATCCAATAAATAATCATTAATTAATTATGGTTGTTAACTTTTACCTGCGGAAAATACATGTTACTATGTCCGGTCTCCTTGAACTTCACATTCAAATACTCCTGCGCACACAGAAACAAATAAATGAAAATTACACAAATTGAACAGAAAAGGGACACGTGGCGAGAATTTGAGAAGGAACCTGAATGGCTTCCCAAATGGCGTAACCGTAGGGACGAATAACCATGGTACCGCGAACCGGACCGTAATCTGCCAACTCAGCATTGGCTATGATATCGAGGTACCACGCATTAAAGTCCTGTGACCTTGGCGTTATGACTCGCTCGGTGACTCGGTTCTTCGAGTTCTCAACTCGGTCCTGGGTCTCCGCCGCCGAGCTCTGGGCCGAGAACGACGCCGCGAGTGGCCATGGACGGGGGTGGTGGCGCCGCCTCAGAATCGCCGGGGAGCGGCGAGCGATGACGGCGGAAGAGGGCGGGGAGAAGAGGTGGGTGAAAGAGGTCAGCCTGAGAGACAACATTTGCGGCTTTGAAGCAGAGTGCGAAAGAGAAGAGAGACTCAAGATGAGGTTTTGGTTTCATGAGGTTTTATTTACAATATTATTATTAAAATAAATAAATAAATAAATAAAGGGATTTGCTAACTAAATTTCCTTAAAATACATATTCTTAACTTCTAAAAAAAATGCATGTTGACAAACCTCATAAATAGATAAATAAGAGGAAAAAGCTAGCAAACCTCATAAATAAATAAATAAGAGGGGCTTCACTTGCTTTAAGACTATTTAATATTTTAATTTATATGTAAAATAACTTGAAAATGACTATCATCTTAATATGCATATTTCCTCGATAAATTATTCCCATAAAGTACTGGTTATCCTATTCTTATTATAATAACACGAATAAATTAGTTTAGTTATTCATAAATTGTGATATTAAATTGATCATTTTTTTTTCAATATAAGATATTAAGGGTGATTTTGGTAGAGGTGAAATGATAAGAAATGATATTAAAAACAATAAAATATTTGAATTAAAATAAAATATAGAAGTGTGTGATGCACACTAAATTTTAAAAATTTTCACTCAAATTTAGTCAAACATGAAATGAATCAAGCAGTGTCTAAGAGGATTACATCTTACTCTAGATCCCAAAATATAAAATAAATGTCGAATTTTTGAAAAAAAAATATTTATTTATTATTCACAAAGTCCATATTATATTAATTACTCATTTATCAATTATACATTTACTTATCTCTTAATCTCTAAATAGGTTACACATTTATTGTGAGATGAAAAAAAAATAGAAAATTCTATAATTCACGAACTACTTTTTTGATGTGGATAATTACGAATTACTAACTTCTCACATTAATAAATTAATAAATTAATAATTTTAAAATAATTAATCAAATAGTGATTTTAGTTTAAATATTTGAAAATGCATACTAATGTGTTACATAAATAGACATAATAATATTTATATATTTAATAATAAAATTTACTCATTAAAATTCAAGAATTTTTCCTTCTCCTTTAATAATATATTTTACTTTTTTAATTAAAATTCCATTGTATATTAAAATTTTGTTTTTTCTTCGTTATTACCCAACTCATTAGTCTTTCTGGTTCCTTTATGTAATTATAACATTTGACACTTTTCCAAAGTGTATTAAAAGTCACATATATAACATTTTTCATGCCTACCATTGAACACATTTTTTAAAAAAGTAGAACGCAAACAATCATAGCAGAATGAAGGTTACCAATACATACTCAATGAATAACAATACCTACACCATATATATATATATATATATATATATATATATATATATATATATATATATATATATATATATATATATAAAGAAGAGAATTAAAAAGATATTATTTCCTTCTTTCATTCCCTAGGGGTGTTATTAACAATCATCATTAATGCAACATGGAGAATGAAGAGTCACAAAGTTATTGAGAAGATAAATGTACTTGATTTCAATACATGTTTGCACCTTAAATGATTTCATTAAAAAAATATTTTTTTTATTATCAGCCATTATAATAAATTTTCTGTCATATCCTCATTTTAGGCGGGAAAATGATTATGCAACACTTCCTTCCTTTTATATATAAGGATTCACTTTTTAGTAAATCTTTTTACAAATATTCACATACAGAAAAGTGTCATATAAATTATAATAATGCATCACCGTATATTATATTACGTGACAGACCAAAAAAAATTAAAATTAACTCAGTAGAAATTATGTAACTTATTTCAATATCTCCTTATCACAAATATCTGAACACAAGATATTCCGTTATGACACATAAAACATCACTAGTAGAAAGTCATAAGTTTCGGTAAATATAAAAAACTTAAAAAAAAACAAATTATCCAAGAAAAATGAGAATACGAATTAATTTGAAAAAAAAAATTAAAGGGGCAGAGAGCAAAATCCCACATGGCCACACAAATGAGAGGACAAAACAATAAAAGGTTCTGTTTTGTTTTTTCTTTTCAAAACACACTTGTGAGTTTAGGTTGTGGTTTAGTGGGACCAATATCTAGAGTAAAGGCCCATATAGTTGAAAAGCCCAAAAGTTTGAAAGGTTATGTAGCTGAAAGCCTACATGACCACGTTGGCCAAGTATTTTTTTATATATATAAAAAATAAGTTAGATGCTAACCAAGGTTAAGATTAGAATTTAGAAGTGATATAATCATATAAAATTAATTTAATTCAATAAAAATCTGAAAAAAAAATGATGTAATCAACTATTATTATGTAAACTTCGAATATCTCTTAAAGAGATTGATTTTTTGTTTTATTCATATATATGAAGCTGAGAATTAAATTTCTGATCTTTTATTTAAAGTACAAAATTATCTGTCTAACTATATATGCCATACTTGATTAATTAGATGCATATACTTTTGTATGGAAAATTGATCATTATGAGACAGGCTAATTAACGGTGAAATAAAAAAAAAAAAAAAAAACTCAGTGCCAGCTATGTGGCTGATGTTACTGTAATATATATCACTTTTTCCCTCATTTTTCTTTATAAAAGAAAAAAAGCTTAAATAATTAGATGGTCGATCGTAATGAATATGCCTAATACATTTCTAATTGATTTGATTAATTACCATACTCTACCTCAAATAAATTGGTAGTTAGTAACCAGCCAACTTAAGTTGAGGAGAAAAGGCTCACAGTATTCTTTTTGCAGCTATCAACTTCATACCCTTGCATGTCCTGCTAATCAACTGTAGTTCATGGCCAATCCTATGAACCAGAAAAAGAGAGGGCATATATTGAATAATAATAATAATAATAATAATAATAATACAAAGTGACAATATGTAGATGGACTATATATTGTAGTGTATTGAACTATATTGTAGATTTTACGTACTAACTAAGTACCTAGTGTAAATTATTTTGATATATTTAAGAATTTGTTTCATGAACATATCATGAAAAAGCTACAAAAATGACTGAAAAAGGGGTGTGAAAAAACAATTGCTCTAGCTGTGAATTCTCTTGTTGTCCTGTACCACATCTAGGCTATATGTCATCTTACCGTAAGTGTTTCAAACTATATGTCAATATCAAGATAATAAAAAGTTCTTTGTTGGGAGGACATATCCCATATAAGAATTAATCTTACACCTGAAAGATGTGAGGTTGCAAATAAAATAAAATAAGTTAAAAAAAGATAAAAATATGGATTGAGAGAAAACACTACTATTTTGTTTTAAAATAATTATATTAAAACTAAAATTTATAGTTAGGATATTATTATACAAGTAGCCAGAGTTTGAGGGAAAACACAGCAACTAAATAAATCATATGTAGATTAATCTTTACATTTCAAATGTGTAGGAGAATCTTGTAAAAAAACCTAATTCTAATTTTTGAATTACAAACATTAAGATATTTTGAAACATGTTATAAATTTTATCCTCACGTATTATATTAAATTTTACTTCTATATTGATGTCAAATCAAAGAGTTTTTCTTGTTTATATGAGTTTCAGAAACTCTAATCATAAAAAAATCATAAGTCTATGTAAAATTAATTAGCTTAGATTTGATATATAATAAAATTTTATCCATGTTTATTACTTTAGCTTTAGATGGGTTGTCTTTCCCAGGAGATGAAATGTCTTTCTAGCCTAAACAACACCACTTTACATCATATCAATAGTGGGGAAAAATAATAATAAAACTTACAGCTTCGGTGCGTGTATTACGCATCTCTCTCTTTAAAATCATATCAAATGAATTTATTTAAATAAAAATTGCAATTTGTTTATTCTGCAGAATGCAGAAAAAGTATGTATACACATGTTAGACAATCGCAACCAAACATGCATGCACTTAATATATTCTAATTTTATGATAGATGTATTTTTCCCCAAAACAATAAACACATCTGGTTGTATTATTTTGATATATATTAGTTATGGTGGCAATTATAAACCTCCTATAAGGTCAAATTACGAATGCAAAATAAGAAATATTTACTATGAATGTTCATATTTTTAACTAAAAATAAATAAATGAATTGAGTCAGCTTAAAAATTTATCAGGATTAAAGCATACCTCAAGAACAGTAATAAAACTGTTAATTTCTTAATAGATTAAAAAATATACATGAATTCTTTAATAATTATGCCACAATTAAATAATTTTTAATGTTATTCTTAAGCATTAACCACTCTAAAACACACACGGTAATAAAAATTTCTCATAATGATACCTTTTAAGGTTGTAGAAAACACATATAGATTAACTATGGCTTTGTACGTTATCAACTTATGATGTTGCTGATGGCACCATGTTTGGGTTCCCTAGCTATCTCCTCTGTGTTCTACTGACTAAAGTGTTAATATCTTCAATGATAATAAAAAGAAAAGTGTTGATATCTTCACCACCACACGCTCTTCTGCGCTTCCAAGATTTCTTACGCAAACAAGTTGGCATTTATTGTTCCAACTACAAATTTATTCATAGCAGATTCTTATATCTTAATTTAAACAATTATATTTTCAGTTAAATCACTCTTGTTAAATGTTGCTCTATTGTATATAAACAGACAGTGTCTCTACACAAATCAGAAAAATGTAATATTTTTTTTTACACATCACATGTATTATTTATTAAAGATAATCTTATTTTTTTACTTAAATATTTAATATAGTTTTAATTATATTTAAAATTCAAACTCTAAGACTATTAAATTAGAATAACGTTTACCAATTATTCATATGCTCAATATATTTTATACCACTTTCATGTGTAGGGTATATTTTTTATTTGTTGCCACCATCAATAATTTAAACAACACAAGACAAACATGGAGTATAACACAGACTTTAAATAATATTTTTTATTCGTTGCAACATGGTAGTGACTAATATGGCCATTTTTTATGTTTTTTTTTCTTCCAAAATTCTATTATTGATCAGCATCACCTATTCTCCCATGCTTTTATGTTTTACTATCCACTGTTTGTTTGGTAAAGATTTTTTTTAAAAAAAAAGAAGATTCCGTTGTTCCAGCCATAAATTTGTCCTGAACAACAACATATGACAGATGTTTGATAAAAATTAGAATTAATCCTTCTAAGAATCAAAAGTCTTTAGAAGTGACCCAACAATATGACTCTTCTGACGGAAAGTTGATCATGTAAGGTTAACAGCTTTTCGAAACAATTTCTACGGTTCATAGTCAAAACTATATAAAATTTGTTCACCGAGTAAAGTGCAACAACTATTTTAAAATACCTTTAATTTACTTTTAACATAAAAATAAATCGTAATTAATCAATCAAATCTCTCCAAATTAATTATTAATAAAATTGTGTTAAATTTGTAATTATTATTTATAATAAATTTGTTTAGTTTAAATACAATTATCTCTCATGAAAAATAAACTATAAAATAAAAAAAATTGTAGTGAAAGTCTCATATGACATGATGAAAGAGTCATAAAAAAAGAAATAGAACATATTAAAATCTCACATCAATTCCAAATTATAAAAGAGTCATGAGAAAAAAATAGAATATATTAAAATTTCACATCAAATAAAAATTATACTCAAATAAATTATATAAGTAAGAAATAATAATATATGTGTAGAAAATTCACATTTAAAAACCGACAAAGTTATGTGGAGAGAAGTAAAACTCTTTGCAGCTTTATTATCATTAAAGAAGTTGAAGGTAGGTTAATACTAATATTTCATCATCTTTATAAGGTTTTGACTTTTCTGCCTCATCGAACTTCGAAGTCCCCTCCCTTTTTCAGTGACAGAGGTAGTCAGGTAGGCTTCTTCCCCCGCTTTTGGGTGACATGTTGCTCATTATCATTTCAGACCATCAAATCCAACATTCTTTGGTCATCATTGATTTTTTTTTTCTCATTTTTTTTCCCATCATTGCTCCTACCTTACTAGTACCATCATAATTTTAGCTAATTAATTTGTGATTACCTCAATCAAAACGAATCTTATTCTTCACCACAGTGTACCCAATTTTTCTCCTCCACCATATCAAATGCATTTAACTAGTGTTATTAATGTCATATTTATACTCCTTCGCCACTTCTTTGCCAGCTTTTATTATTGTGTGGTATTTGCCCCCCCTCTTGAAATTTTAGGTTTTTTGATATTTATTGTTTACCTTTAGCTATTATTGTTTATGCCCACTATTACTTCCTCGGTATCGTTTTGCATTTATAGCCATGTTGTATAAAGATACAATGGCAGTGGAAATTTAATTTACACTTTAACCAAATTGTCCTTCTCAGAATAATTGTATGAATGAATTGTCTTTCACAAATGATATTCAATATACTACCATTTATTTGGAAATCTTGGAGTTTTATTACCATAATTCCACTAATATAATAACGGATTCAATAGCCAGTGTGAGAAGAAAGACTATATATTAAAGGGAAATGTTTTTTTATAAATAAAAGTAAATCAATTTTTTTTCTTTGTAATTTTTTGAAAAATAAAATAAAATGCATATATATGAAGTACAAAGTGAAAGAAAAGATATTTAATATTAATATGATGTTAATTATTTAATGTTTAAACAGTTAATTAAAAGAGTTGAGCCCCTATCCAGAAGAAATATGTTTTTCGAATTTCAACAAAGTTTAAACTTTAGACCCACAGTAATAATGCGTGGTTGAAAATCCTTTGAAAAGATACGTCTAAGAAAAAATTGATTCCTGAAAAACGATTAGAAAGATCAACAAATTTTTCCCCTTTTACAACATTAAAAAATTAATAAATTTTCATGTGTCTGAATGGTGAACCCATGCATTTTTATTTTTTTTTAAAGAAAGACTTTGAACTTTGAAGCTTCAACTTTCAACAGAACCCCTTTTGGAGTATTTCCACTTCAAAAGTAAACCGTACTCACAACAATCGAAAAATGATAAGCCAAAATTTCTTTACATTTAAGTGTTCTCCTATCCCAGTGGGAGAAAAAAGGTGTTCTCCTATTTAGATTAAAGGTAAATAAAATTTTGATACCAATAATTAGTAATAAATAAAATTCTCTGTTCGTAACAAAAAAAATATGGTGTTGTGCATTCGTTATTTCCAGTCAAATGATAAGGATATAGTTATAAGGTAAGAAATCATGCTATAACATTTATTTCATTTAAAAGAGTGACAAATTGATTTATTAAAAATTTAAAAGAAATAAATAAGGTATCATCATGCGGGAGATTTATTAAAATAATATATTTTTAAAATCAAATTACTAAAATAATGTTGTTCTAAAACATGCACTGTTAAATTAGGTACTAATGAAACTAGTATCCCATAATAAGATAAATTTAAATTTAAATTTTTTCTAAGAGGAACATCATATTTAATACTATGTGATAGCATCTCCAATATGATTATCTCTTGTAGCAAAATAAAATAAAACAAATACTATTGAACTTGGGACAAAAACAATTTTTGCAAGCTGCTACAAATTATTTTGATGTTTGTAAATGGTCAGAAAATCATTTTAACTGCTATATATACTTCTAGGGGTTAAGGACAACAAAAATGCATGTTTTTTGCAAAAACACAAATCTACTTTAGTAACATATTTCTATACTGGTATCTAGTCAAGTCGATGAGATATACCTGACACACCCAAATTGAATACTCCCTATGCACCCACGCCGAATACCCCCTTTGGCCATTATGCACATATGTGGTACAATATGTCTTGATAGTAATAGATGCGACTAACGGATACCATTCAATCATGATTATCATCCATAAACCTATTAAAGGGTAATTACTGAATTAGAAGTACCTAAACATGATTAGGAAGTATATTACACAATTGATAATCAAAACGTGTAGGCCCATAGGCTCCAAGCCCAATAAGATCAGTATAAAAAGGGGTGAAATCCTAGATAAAGTCTTTTATCCATTCTAAAATACTCATTATATACATTTAATAACTCTAAGTTGAACTTTCACTTAAGCATTGAAATATCTTTTACAGGTATCTTTATCATTTTTCCAGACAATCAGGCACCCAAGATTTAAACAAGGAACTATGGAAAGAAGATCCTTCGATACGGAAGAAAAGAAAATCCTTTGTCGCGATAAAAAACCCTTCAACGACACAATGATAGGTATTCCTTCTATCCGATCCATATGTGATACAAAAATTTCAAAACATCATCATCATTATTATTATTATTATTATTATTATTATTATTATTATTATTATTATTATTATTAACTTGTTTTTAAAAGAGTACTATTATTTTGGTAAGTCTCCCTCTATCATGCATTGACAAATTGCAAGAACCAGCAACTCGAAATTTTGTGGTGATTTTACCTAGCGAAATCAATGGAAACAAATTTAACGTTGCACTGTTACAGAATCAGCAAACCTATGCTCGTGACATTCCATCTTATCTAATGCAGCGTAATACCTTTCTTACTCTGCATTTTTTATCTTTCTAAAAAAAATTCCCTTTCTTTTTCCCTTTGATTAAGTTTATCTTTTTATACTACAAACAAATTGTGAATTACATAAAGCAATTGTGAGAATATAAGGTGAGGACTTAGGGCTAGCTCACTAATACGACAAAAAGGTAGAACCAACATGACTAGTGAAGAACACTGATCGAACACAAAGTAGCTGAGACATTGTTCAGTTCACCACCAAGTGCAATAAACGATTTCTATAAATAGTAATTCACCTTTTTCATTTGTTACGCATTTTTCTGAAATTTTTAACCAATCATAAAAGGCAGATAATGATTAGTTTTTTTCATATATAAAAGTTTTCTTTTACAGTAGTATAAAATCTCAAAGACATTTATTTAAACATACTCGAGATGTGGACAACCAGTCCCACAGGTGTTTTTATAAAGTGACGTTTTTATAAAGTGATATCTCAATTTTTTTTCATAATCAAAATTTCAGGGACAGAAGAAGACTCCCTAGCTAGTATAAGGTAGGAAAAGCTGCTAAGTTTAAATAAGACTTGTAGAGAAGTGATTATTTCAACATGCAATCTCTAATGTATAAAAGACTTTATCTTATTCTATTTGACCAATCTTTTTAAGATTAATAGCATATTAAAAGTGATGTTAAATATGTCCATGTAATAATATTTTCACTACGATTATTCGAACATACAATCTCTCATATGTATGACGCGTGATTTTACGAGGAATAAATCATCTACAACTTGCAATTTAATGACGTGCGTAATAAACGTGAAAATAAAACGTTACCACAAGAAATTTTTGCATGTCTATATTTAACATAATTTTAGTTCTACTCAAGATAAAATCAAACACACCATAAGAGATATCTCAATTTCGAATCCCTCTCTACATATCCAACCATAAAATACACTTTCCAACTATCTTATACTTAGAAAGAAAGGAAAAAAAACATCCTTTTATACACATCAATCCATTTTTACAGTTATGCTTAGTCAAACATTGCAAGAACGCTATATGTAACACTAAAATGTATAATAATAAAAACCTGAAGTACATCAGGCAAATATGAAATAGGTGATCTTTACTCTTTCGATTCTTATTGGATTGATGGGTCTAAAGTTTATTGACTCAAATGCTAAAAAATTCAATTCAAATACAAAATTATTATATAACTCATATTAAACTTAGAAAGCATGACACTTAATTACAGTAACAGTAACATGATTAAAATTTAAAAAGCTCAATTGATCAAACCAATACCCTAATAGCTCATTGGGCATCCATCATAGTCTTTATGTTTTTCGGTATCCATCATAATCTCGGTGCTTTTTCCGGTAGAAACAAAATCTTTAATACATGGTACAAAACGTAACGTTTCGCGTTATATATGAATCCATTTTTTTTCCCTTTTCAAGTTTGGGACTCACAAGATCTGTAGCGTGAACTCCAAAACGAAACAAAGAATTGTAGAAGGAAGAATCGCGTCACTGAAAATCGCTTACAGAAAACACTTGTTGCAAATAACATCTTTAATATTTTAGAACACCTTACATATTTAGAAGCAGAATTGGATAACAGGGAAGTTCCAAGTCCAACTAAACCCCCAAAACTGCAGCCTAGAAGTGGAGCCCTCATTTGTCGGTAATGCGAGGGCAAACCAATCCATTGTATCACACACAAGTCAGCTATCTACCAAACACAAACCAACTCATTTCACACACCCAAGTGAAGATGATAAACCAAAAAAAAAATAATGATAAAAAAGAAGAAGCATATTAGCTAGTACATAGACGAATCATCAATAAATGTAACATAAGTCTTCTCGGAATCCAAACACTTCTTTATTGGTTTTAGTTTGGTAGAACCAAGAGAAGGGACTTTCCTTGAGATTTTCTTTTCATCCTCTTATCATATAATTATAATAATAATAATAATAATAGTAATAATAATAATCATTTTCCAAATCTATGGCCTTTCCATTATCTCTAGATGACGTTAAAATATAGTAACAATGTGATATATAATAATATTCCGAACCAAATTAAAAAAAAAAAAGGAAAAAAAGCGAGCCGAGTTAACGCCAAGCAGATGCGACCGTGAGTGTTCTTCCCATCCAACCAAAGCAAATCCCTCCGTTCTCTTCTTTTACAGTCAGTCCCGAGTTGACTCGGTTGTTGGCCGTGGTGAGTCGCGATTTTATTGACTCGGCCATGCTTTGACTCAGTGGTTTTAACTCGAACCCCGCCATGCTCATACGCGCGCGCCATTTTCCAAACACTTCACACCGTTCCACGCGATCTCTTCCTTCGCACGCCACCGAGTTATGCAATTTTCGACTCAGTCCCTCCTCGAGTCTGACTCGGTCTAGGTTGTTATTGTTATTTTCTCTCCCTGCAGTGGTGGCCTCAATGGACTCCAACAACGCGCTGTAATACGACAGCGTCTCCGCCACGCGCGCCAAAAACGGCGCCGTGTTTGCGTTTATCTCCTGCTCCACAATTGTCACCACGCGCGGCGCCAGACGCTTCACGCGCCGCAGGAGCTCGTCCCGAGGATTCTCCGTGGAGACGCTCTCGTCGGGAATCTTGTTCAGGTTGAACGCGAAGTTCACCATGAGAACCTCGTCCACTTCGCATCCCAGCGACTCGCGAGTCAACTCGGTGATTTTCTGAGTCGCGACGATCTTGAACTCGAACCTGATCCTCAGCTTCTCTGCGAGTAGACTCAGCATGTCTCCCACGGCGCGCACTCTCTCCTCGCCGCCGTTCTCCGCCACAGCCGCGATCTTCACCACCGCGTTCTGGTCACGCGCCGAGAGCGCGTTGAGGAGGTGCAAATACTGCTTTCCCTTTCCAATCTCAAAATCCACCACGCAGAACCTGTTATTCTCCGTTTTCTCCTCAAATGCGGCTTCCAGAATCGCGTAATTCGCCGCCATGAACCCTACCTTGAAGCACACTGAGTTATCCAAAAGCAGCTGAGACGACTCGGCGTGCTCCTTTCTGAAAAGCTCCGCCACCGGCGGAGGATGCTCCCCCGGATTCATCCTCGATTTCAACGCCGAAACCATGCAATCCGTTAACCTATCACTCCGGTTCACACCGTTCAACCGGTTGAGGATCTCCGCTGCAACATCATGTTTTCCTTCAACAATTGCAGATGCGGCTTCCATGAGAGTTTGCTTGGAGCATCCGGAAGCAGGCGAAGCCACGGAGGAAGAAGATGACGTGGATGACGTCGTCGACGAAGTCGGCGACGTGGTCGTCAAAACCGGTTTCTGAACCGGACCGGGACTGATTAAATTCTGATAAGTCTCGGACCACTCGCTCGTGGTTATCACAGACGCAGCATCTGCTTCTCCTTCTTCGTCGTTATCTTCCAGAAGCTGCTTCTCCAATTCAAGAAGCCTGTGGTCCATGATCTTCTTTTCCGGTTCAGATGACTGAACCTGAACCGGAACAGAAACAGGAGGAGAAACACGAACCCGGTTCTGGTTTGGTGGAAAACCCAAATTCGAGTTCCGGTAGCCAAAATTTGGGCCTGTCATGGGCACGGGCCCGTTGTTGGGGAGATTAATGGGCTGAGGGCGGAGCTGGTGAAGTAACGGAACACCAAAACGCTGCGTTTGGTTGGCATAAAGGTTTTGGCTTTGCAATTCAGGAACGGGAAAGTCCATATGGTTATGGGAGAAAGTGGTTCGGGGCTTAACGGTACGAAGCAGGAGGTTGGAGAGGACGTGGTTTGGGTTGTTGTTGGTTTGGTTGTAGGCTTGGAATTCGGTTAGGGTACGTTTACCGATTAGGGTTGGTGTTTGCCGTTGGGCGATCTGCGAGGAAGGATCTAGAAACATTGCGGGGAGGTTCTGTTGTTGTTGTTGTTGTTGTTGTTGTTGGGTTCGGTAGAGAGGGTGGAGGTTGTTGTTGGTGGCGGAGGCGGCGGCGTTGGGGTTGTTCATGCTGGTCGCCGGAATGGATCTGCCGCCGAAACCACCTACCCCGGCGAAAAACTCCGACGCACCACCGCCGCCAGGGAACCCCGACGAGGACATTCTAGGATTCGGCGAAGGAAGAAATAAGGAGCAAGCAAAGAAGAAGAAAAAACAGTTAAAAGGTTGTGTTTTTGTAGAAACGCATCAGAGAAAAAAAAGAAAGAAAGAAAGAGAGAAAGAGAGAGAGAGAGAGAGAGAGAGAGAGAGAGTGTTTTGTTTTGGTTATGCGATGTGGTGGTTCTTATGGGGTTGAAATGATTCCTATGAATATAACGGGGAATGGCATGGCAAAGGGTTTTTTTTATTATAATTATTATTATAATAATAGTCCTACTTTTGGGGGTTTAAAATACGAGTGTGGAATGTTTCGCATCAGAGTCTGTACGCATTGAGATCGGGCCGTTGATTTGGTTTGAATTCCGAGATTCAGCAAGAATGGACGGTTATTAGAGAGAGGGTGTGTGTGGTGTTGTTATTATAATTAATAACGAACTTGAATTGTTGGCAATCCACGGCGCGTGAGACTAGCGAACACGCTACCTATGGGGCGCGTGTGAGAACGGATAAAGTGCGGATTTGGAATTGTGGCGTTATTGTTGTTGTTGTGAAACTTCTAAAAAATCAATGTAAATTGAAACATCTGATAAAGCGTTAGTTGTGTTTTTTAAGATGGAGATTGCGTTAATCAATCACTCTTTTTTATTTTTTAATTTTTTATATTCGATATTTGTTTTGTAGCTGAAGTTGAAAATACCAACGCCATTAAACTTGTTGAGGTATGATAATTATTTACCTAAAAGATTTATTGATAATGTTTCACACAAATCTCCTAATATACAATATGAATGTCTAGGCGAAATCTCGTAGCGATACAAGGGGATCAGACAAAAATAAACAACCCAAGAATAAAGATAATCAATAATATTCTTTTTTCCAAAGTTGAAGAACAAAATTCCTAACATTCTAAATGATATTATGTTAGTCATCAAAATTGTACATGATCATCGTTTTAACTAAAAATTTGAATGAGTCAGATGAGCATTAAACCAATATAAAGAAAGCCTGACATAAAAACATATAAAATTATAAATAATTTATAATATTCTTTAACTAAATCTTTTAAAAAAATATTTTGAAATACATATTAAAATCACAACAATTTGTAAGTGCCGTTGGATTTATACATTATTTGATTTGGTTTTGCTTTGAAACGTGATATTAGATATTGCTTTAACATAGATGATGTTTTTAATATTGTTATTGTAAAAGTTCGTAATAACTTTTAATTAATTTATGAATTGTAAATATTGCAAAAATAAAATAAATTATGAATCTATTGAATTAAATCTTGTGTAAATAAAATAATCGGTATGAATGCATGTATTATAAACTTTATACGTTTATTACACTCGTTAGTTTAAGAATTTTATTATTTTTGTTTTAATTTTAAAAAATAATTTAATCTTTTTAATTTAAAAATAAATAAATCATCTCTTTTATCATTTTTTATTTCCAATCATATCTCTTTATTATTTTCTATTTTAAAAAAGTCATCCGTTAACATATTATTGTTGCTAGCTTTATTGTTGTTAGCATTGTTATTATTATTATCATTATAATATAAAATAAGTTTGGGGGTTAAGAAAGAGAAAAATATTACAGATTTGATTCTTCATGCCAACAAAAATAAATAATTAACATTTTTCAATTTAAAAAATATCATTGTTACTACCATTATCACCATCATCATTGTTGCATATATATATATATATATATATATATATATATATATATATATATATATATATATATATATATATATCATCATTGTTGCATATATATAAGTTTGACATAATATTTACATTTCTAACATAAATAATGAATTAATATTTGTTGATAAAAAAAATCATCATTAATGTAGATACCACCACTATTATCATCGATTCTACCATCATCATCATTAGAACCTTTATTCTCACGTCATTATTGTCTATCATCATTATTATTGTCAACTTCATCATTACTATTGTCACCGAGGGAAGGATACAACAATAATTAGAGAGAGAATGAAAATAGTTGTGACAAAGGATATTAGTTTTTTTTAAGAAAAAAAATAATAGGTAAATATAATTGAAGTAGAAGAGATGTTGGTGATGAAATTTTTTTTAATTGTATCGAACACAACAATAATAGTGATGGTGGAGGGGAGATAACAATAATGAAGACGGTAATAATAACAAAAGATTTAAATGAAAATAAAATAGAAGACAATAGAAAAAATGATGAAATGAGATTTTTTTAAAATTAAAAAGATCAAATTAAAATTAACACAAAAATAATAAAATTTCTAAACTTATGAGTGTAATAAAACTCATGTGCATGTTGCATGCACATGTTAACTAATCCCATAATAGTAAGTTAAATAATTTATCTTTTTCCTTTGAATGACATTAATTTACTCTAAACTAAAAAAAACATTAATTTACTCCCATTGTTTTTTTTTTATTTTCCTCCACTTCAATTTTTCTACCTTTAAATGTTTAGAATTAATTTTATTTGAGGTGAACAGAGTTGTCTCTTGTAAAAAATAAAAGTGGTCTCTTAATAAAAATATATAAGATGTGAAAAATTATAGGAAAATGGAAAAAGAAAAAAGATAATAAAAATAGTTATTGTTATACTAAAATAATAAATTAATATTTTGATTATTTAATTGAAACTATTAATGAAAATTAACATGAGCAAAATTACACGTGATAGCGAAATCCTTACATTAAAACTAGTTTAATTGCCCAAATATAAAATGCAATAATTTGTTGATTTTGTAATAAAACTCCAATTAAATGTATATTAATAAAAATAGTTTTATAATCTAAATGGATTTTTACTACTTTAATAGCACTTTAATATATATTCATATTCATATATAGTTATATACAAAAATGTTTTTTTATCAATGCTAGTTATCATAATGTTTGTTTTTTTTTTGGAACAATCATAATGATTTTTACTGTAACCTTTTACACAGATCAATTTTACAAAAGTAAGTTTATGTGAAATCAACTTTTCAAACTCCACCTAGTTCGAAATATGGACTAGAATTAACACTGTATTGATCCTATTTACTTTTGGCATGTTTTGTCATTTTCTCACCCCCAAAGTCAACTAAATTGCCTTTCCGAGACAAATTTAATGAAAGAAAAATTCCATACCTTTCACAATACATCGTTTGCATCCATCTTTAACCAAATAAAATGATTATATTTAGTGAATAGATTAATTAAATTTTTATTTAATAAAAATTTATTATATGGGAATTTATATTATAAATTTGAGTACGAAACTTATTAGAATAATAGGTTAAAAAGTTTATTTTGATAAATTAAAAAAATATTAAAATATGTTAAAACTAACTTATAGAATTATAAATTGTTTTATAAGTTTAAAAATCAACTCCTCGTAAACTTTTAAATTCTTTTAGGGTGAATTTAGGATATTCTCTGACGGGAAGTCTATGAATAATGCTTCAAGGTATTTAGATCGATTTGAGGGATTAACTTCTTTTAATGCTATTAAATATTTTGATTTAAGTTTTTTTTTTCTTTTTAAGAGGTGAAATAGAATAATTTAGTTATAAAATAAATCAGTTGAAGAGTAATGATCATATCCATAGTTATTACTTTTACGCAATTTGACCCGATATTTTATTTTTGTCCTTGTTGATCCGATTTAATATTAAAAGTATATTAGTTTTTTTTCTTCCAATAATCAAATAATTTTTTCTGTATATTTTTTATAATAAGCATAAATTCAAATCTCTTATCATATACTTAAGATTCAATGTTATTTCTTATTCATATCACACCATCTTAGTATAATCTCTTTAACTCTTAGAGCAAAAGTTTAAATTAACTTCCCTTTAAAAATGAAAAACAAACATAACTTTCTTCATGTTCATCCGGTGATTTTAAAACATATAGTAAGTACCAACAATACAATCAATTACTAATCTTATTTTAATAACACGGTAAAAAAATCTTATTTTGATTGCATTTATTATAATTAAAAAAACTTCTACCATTTTTACTTAAAATTGAATCAAGTAAAAAGATATAAATTATTAACCACGTAAGTAGTAGCTTGAAAATAGTTATTTTACATAAAAAATGAGAAAAAAATTAACCTTAAAAACATATATTGTGTATTTGAGCTTATGTTAATAAGACTTAGAACTACATCCATTCTATATACGGACATAAAGCTACAAGAAATTGCTTCCACTACACTTGAGAATATGGTAAGAAAAAACCACATGGATCCAAACATGTTACTTTGTGGATGGATTGTCATTTGAAAGTCTCTAAATGAAAGCTTGCATATTTCAAGACAATCAACAGAAAAATAACTCCCTTGTATCATTGAAGCTAATGTAAGTTAACATGATATAAATTTATTACCTTCATGATTATTTAGTTAAAAAACCTATTTTGTAATAAGCCTTCTAAATAAAGCATGTACCTAATTGGTTGATTATCGACCGATTTTCTATTGTGATTTAAGACTTTTTCTATTACACACTCAAAATTAAGATATTATGTACCTTATTGATTGATTGTCTCTCTACTGTGACTTAAACCTCTTCATGCTACACACTTGAGGATGAGGATTTGTGTACCTTATCGATTGATTGTCGAATGTTTTCTGTATCAAATCATCCAATCATATGTGGATCAAGCCCTTATGCATCCATAGTAATTGATCGACGATAGGCATAATTGTTACGGACACTCAGAAATCTCAAGATGTCAATGATGGTTATTGATGGAGCAATTAATCTCAAAATTATCATTGCAAAATTAAGTGGAATGAGTAAAAAAAGATCAACAATGACTTGGAGAAAGCAAATTACATTTGTCTCACTTGAATACTTATGAGTTAGGTCTTGTAAACCCTAGGTAAGACTTGGTTACATGAATAAAACATAAACTTATCACTCAATAAGCTATATGTCTGACTCTTTGTGTTGGCCAACATGCTTAAATTTTAAAAAAATAAACAAGACTAAATAACATGTTTGGTCCTTTATGTTTTAATTTTTGTTCAGTTTAATCCTTTATATTTTAAAAGCTACTGTTTTATTTTGTTTTTAAAATGAGTTAAAATGATCTTTTTGAAACAAGAGTATTTTTTTATTAATTTTGGGACGTGATTTTGAACTTTTTTGTTTTTACTAATTCAAGATGCAAAAATTATTTCATTAAATTTACTTAAATAAAAAAATATATAAACCAACTAATGTTTGAATGAAAAAAATATAAACTATAAAGATTGAATAAAAAGCTAATCCAATCAACAATGAAAAAGTGATTTTTAAAAAAAAAATTCATGAAACTCAGTTTTTTACTTAATTTAACCATGTTCAGCCCTTTTTTTATTTGTATATTAGTTGGGTTTCATGTAAAAAGGTTATTCATAAATGTAAAAATCATAAAAAAAAATATTTCATAAAAATATAAAAACTATTTACCAGGTCATTTTTTGACTTTTTTTTTTAATCCATGCAACTAACCCACAAGACAAAACAAATCATCTTAAATTACGCACAAACTTCTGCAGATTTAAAAAACATAAAACGGTATACAGTTAACGCCGTTTTTC